>NW_028301536.1:16439166-16600000 GCF_042242905.1 Orbicella faveolata | reverse complement strand
ATGCATTATAAATTCAAAAATCGGTAGCCACTGAATATTTGAGTGATCGATTAACTACTATGCAATTCATCCTTTTCCGCGTACTTTTTCAGTTCTCTCTGTCCTTCTTAATTAGAATGCACTAAAGCTTGTTACATGTACTAGCTCGCGCTCGTCACTCGATACTGTGATTAGTTAGTTACAATTAAATGATTTGATAGTCCACGCCACGGTTGATCGAAGGCGAACAAAGGCCTCACTGTGAAAAACAAAAGCTTTTTTAAACAAATCTTCTGCATTTGATTTCTCTCCTTTTGCAATGTCAGTTCTACCAATCAGAAAACTTAAAAACAGATTAAAGCAAATGAAGGACATTTCTTCAGCAAAACATTTTACACTAGGAAACGGCATGATTTATTATAGCAACAGTGTTACCATTTTCTGTCGCTGCAGCAGAGTCGTTGGTCATGTTTACAGAAGCTGACATCTCTATAATCCTGCTTGATAAAAGAAAACATGGAGAGAAATGAGAAACAAAACTTAATGGCAATTGAGTGACTTTTAGAATCTTGAAATTACGTGTATACGTAAGCAGGAAATCAGTATTTATTAAAAAGCATGTATTCTATCTCAAATGCATTTATGTTATTCAATGTTTGTGAAACGTCTTACAAAAGAGAAGATCAGTTTTCCTTTTTCTGTAAATTAAGGAGAGTTGTCTCAGTTACCACTAATTTTACGAATTCTCGAGAGATAAATCAGAGTGCTATTATTAAATACTAAACTGAAACGTGATCTATAAGATACTGCAAAACGTTGGGCGATCATGGGGTCGGGTAAATGAATAATGTTACCAAAACTATATACAAAAATCAAAATATGAAATTCGGTAATTTACATAATTCAAGTGAAATAATCGCAGTTCAGTAGCAAGATCCACTGCTGTTCCTGTAAGAAAGTTACTTTTCCACCAGCAATATCTTTTAGTTAACTGCCTGAAATTCGTTCTGTGTTGAGGTACAACTAAAGATCGCGAAATGAATCAGTTTCAAAATATAAATTCGTAATGCAAAATATAATAACATAAAATAGTTATGACGTTGTAAAACCTCTTTTTAAATTTCATTGTTAAGTTCTGCCCTTGTATAAGCAGTTTTCCAACAAAGACTTAGTTCATACCTCTTCTTGTCATGTCTTCTTCAATTCACCCTATCTGATGTTATTACCATGACTTTTAAGTGCCTTTTAGTGTAAAAGTAGCCACGCTAAAAGTCGTTTCCGTACATGAATAATGCGCTTGTTTGAATTGAGTGGGCATGCGACACCTGTCACGAACAACTAATTAAATAAATGCATTTTTGCGTGGATAATCGAGAACACTTTAAATGTTTAAAAAAGTTTCATTCTTTGCCAGATTTACCGCAGCAGCTTAATGTTTCAAGTACAGCTTTTGTCAAATAAGTCTGGTAATAATTTACGCCAGTTCGAGGTTATGAGAATTTTAAATGATTGCATAATTATTACAGGAAATAGCCTGATATGTGCTAATATTTATAAAAACCGGAATCAGGTTAAAGTCGGCGAGACCGGTCCTTAAAAAGGGAAAGCATTCGTAGTTACGTTTATAATTTCTTTGAGCCTTAACTCTATCTTAATGAAAATCACTGCTTGATAGCGATTTGCAAAAGGTCGTATTATCCAGCGACGACATTAATTTGAAATCCTTAGATAAACACAGGAAGGAACCCTAAAATGGCTGGGCCCATTTACTGTGTTAATAGTTACTAACTAAATTTTAACCGATAGCGGCCGGCTAGACAATTTGTAGATATATATCTTAACTCAAGCAATTATTCCGCGAAACTGAGAAAGCGAATCGTTTCTGTATGGCTTTGTCTGAACAAACTGTGAGTCTTGTTACAGAGTTAAAGTCCACTGGCTTACCACAAAGAGTGTTGGCGCCAATGCAGGCATTTAATTTACCAGAAGAAAGTTTTGTCAATGAAGTATAGAAGAATATTTTATGATATTTTAGTAATATTTGTCTATCATATTGATAGCCGGTGTTTTTGACGGAAAATTATCTTTCAACCAAGGTATCGACTCTTACTGTCACTTCTTGACGAAAATTCGCATTCTAACATATTTTCTGTATCTTGTTAAATACATTTTCCTCCGTATTTTCAAATCTTTCGCTTTGATCTCCGTTGTTAAATTTATACATTTAATATCAGATGTACCTCTAGCTTACATTTAACTTTCTTTCTTTCTTTCAACAGTAGCCATGACTGGTGTCTTGTCGGCATGTACGTTTACTTTAGGAGCTTGTATATAATAACATCAGTAACTGCAGGATCACGAAAATCAACTACGGTATTTACACTTAAGATGAATAGCATCATTTTGCCTTCGCCTTTGCTGCCTCAGCTGCTCAAGGTGAAAGAAATGAAAGAATAAGCCTTACTGATATAGTGGTATAAATGGTTGCTCTTGTATAGAGGTTCTTAAAATAGAAAAAATGATTGGCAAAGCCTTCAGTTCTTCAGGCCAAGACAAAGGACCATAATCACGAGGTGGATGTGCATTGTACTAACAGTTGGTTGTGAGGTGGAGTTCTGCTAAAGCCATATTTGCCTCTAAAACATAACTTGATAAGGAATTGTCAGAGAGTAAATCATGAGATTGTTCACTAAGAGACTTTCTACAGTTAGTCACAAGTGTTTCCATGAAAGAACACGGAGGAAGCAAAAGAGCATGAAAGGCTCTTAACTGATGACCTGACCCAATAGACCCTTTTCAAAATGGCTACCAATTATTTATTCTCTTGGAAGTTTTAAAATTAGCCAGACCAAACTTGTTTTTGAGTCGATAGTTCAAAAGAATCTTTACTCTCAGACGAGTTTAGTGAGGCTAATTTTAATCCATACAACAGAATTTTAAATTGGCAGTTATTTATGAAAGGACCTCTATGACTTGTAATGTGGCTTAAGAACTGATTGGTTTAACTTCTCTGTTCTATTCTTATTAACCGTTCAAAGTCAAAGGCTGCACTTGGTATTGGTCGTTTAGAACTGCTCTCAAATTTCTCACGCACAAGAAGCATACATCTCGAGATAGAAACGTAAAAAATAGAACTGAATAACATTCGGTAGAATTTATTTTTTACCTTGCTGTCCAAGTTTCCAATGATCTGTGCCTCTCACGTAGAACTGAATGACAAAGTGGATCCCTTTTCATAACATAGAATAACCGGCGTAACGTTTGGTTGATGTCAGGCTGTAGCGCAGAACAACTCTAGAATTTCCCGCAAGAAAAGCTCTACGATAAGTTTGCACCTCGAACAGGGCTAGTACTGTCGTTAATTTCTTTACTCGACGTGAAAGTTATCTTAATGAACCACGATTCGGGACATTTTAAGCGTTAAAACGTGCAATACTCTGTTTAAATATGGATGATGGATGACTAATATGTCATTTACGAAACGAATATATAAATATTTGCTGTTTGAATAGTTCCAATTAGTGAAGGAAGGTAAATAAATGATAGCAAAAAAAACATTTAATTTTAAGATTTTCTCCTGATAGGCTTATTTTCCGGATGGTTTTCACGAGTGGCAAAAAGCCCTGTTAGTCCTACTCACGTTTTATTTGAATAGCTCGGTTTGTTTTAGCGGTCTGAGCATACTGCACTACACGTATAATAAAGAGACGAAGAATTAGATTAGTGAGGACAGCAGAGAGTTACACAAGCGAAAGCATACAAGTACGTGGAGAACGAGTGGAGACCTCTTTTCTTTCGTTGTTCTCACTGCGAATCATTGTGTAGCCTGAATTGCAGGCGTCTCCTTTTAAGTCTCACTCCCAAGAACCAGTAATACCGTCTGTGTCGTCACTACCCGAAACCGAGTTTTTTATTTTGATTGTTTTTTTTTTTAAACGTGGGAATTATTGTGCATAAAGCTGGCGAGGAGGGAATTCAAGTACGCGTACGCATAAAGTTCATCCTGTTCACGTTTGTCCCCTATGAAAAACTCCTGCAAATCATGCTTTTATATAGCATGACGCCGTGCTGCGAAACGGAGGCGGCGGAGAGGGAGGTTGGGAAAACATAAACTTTCCTTAAACTTTTTTAAAGAGAGCGCTGCTGCTTTTCGTATACTATCTGTTTAGTCTATGCTGTATTTCCTTCAGTAATAGTTTTCTTTCCAGTCTGCTTGAAACGGGCATTTTCCAATTGCGTTCGGAACGGCGTTTCTGGGTCTCTTGGGACTCTCATATTGACGCGAAATCAGCTAAGTCTCCATTTTTAAAACTACTACCTTCCTGGAACCCTCCATCCATACATTCGCGATAAACCCAACCTGTATTAGTTTTTAAGGCTTGGGGTATTGTCATGACCTGCTGTAAATAAAGACAGTGGAAGACTACGAACAGTCGGTTATTTTGTTCCTGAAATCCTCCTTGTGATTGGAAAACCCGAAGTTATATAAACCAGGGAAAGAAACGAGAAGGGAATGAGGCGAGACAGGAAAAAAACCTTTTCCTTCTTTCCGCGTCCGCACTTCTCGCCGCTCGATCGTTCTTTTGCTTTGCGTGAGTCGTGTATTCGCGCCGCATGCTAGGAAAAGAAAGGGACGACTCCAACTCTAAGCCAGTGGCCTGCATCCTTCCGACAGACTCATTTGCAAGCTGTTTATCTAAGAACTAATTGAATGTTGTTAATTACGCTTCCTACTGAGTGACCCCTCATAGATATAAACTATATATTCAAGGGCGACGCCAAAAGGTATGGTTACATAACCGTTCTGGTCTGAAATAGGGTATCTTATGTACACTTTGAACAGCAATTAACTATCATTTTAAAACAATCTATTTTTATCAGTGTTTTTAAACATAATTATAAAACTTAACATCGGGAATTTGAAGCAAACCGAAGCAATTTCTCTGCCGGATCTTGTCTGATATAGGGTTAGTGATATCACATAATTTGGTCTGAAATACAGTAAGAATTTCAAGAAGGCATTGCACATACTCCACTCAAATGTTCGGAAGGTAAAGCCGAGGAGAACACTCAACTTGAGAAATGAAACGATATGGTGCGATAATGGAAATGCTTTTTACAAAGCACTGACTTCTGAACTTTATTAAGTTATTAATGCAAGCAAGACAGGTATGGATACGGTTTTAATGAAGATGGTGTATTTCTTAAATTAATACAAATTACCGTTTACGTTACGTAATTCCCCAAATGAACTTTCGTTCACAAAAATGGTGCAAGCCACTGCACCAATTAAATTGTTTTTATTCTGGCATCTATCTTAAACATGTAAACACACACTGAACACAGACCATGAAATATTCACTGTTATTCTACCAAATAAACGTTCGTTCACAAAGGCAGCAGACCTCTTCCTGAATTAGACTAATGGTGGCTGCTATCTATAATACATGTATATACAGACTGTGAATTCCTTAATGTAATTTCTCCAAATGAACTTTCGTTCGCAAAAATGGTGTAACAGCCACCAATTAAATTTTTTCTATGCTGGTATCTATCTTATACATGTGTCTAAAAACTACTGATGAATGTAATTTCTCCAAATGAACTTTGCATTCACAAAAATGGCGAAAGCCACCAATTAAATTGCACTATACATAACGTAAACACTGTCCCTTTCATGTTATAAGACGATTCTTTAGAAATCCTTTCACAGAAGTCCTTAAACCTTTCTTGTTGCAGGTGTCATGATTCCAAACACATTATTTATTCTCATTTCAACTTTGATTTCTCACTGTTTAAATCCAGTAGAAAGCTACTTCCATGAATTTTCCCAGCACAGACGTATCTTGCGCACAGATTCACAGAGGACTTAGTGTCTTGTAATACATCAAAACCGAGATACAGAGTCTTATCAGTTCTAAACATCGAGAAAGGAGTTGACAGTACATGTACGTCGCCACACAGCAGAGCATGGAAATGTGTGTGTGGAAATTTGGATTTGCTTTTGATCAAACATTGTGTCGAGCTGTAGATACACTCCTCTCTCAACTGAAACTATGACTAGCTGAGAAATGAAATCCTAAACTTCTACCCTAATTAAGCTCCGATACCCAAACTACAGTCACTGTTGTGACTTTCATTGTTTAAACTTGATGAAATCTAAATGCAGTTTGCGTTAAAGCCTACTTGAGAATTGTCTCCTAAGCTAAATAGTTTTAATAAACTATTCTATGGTTCGCGTTAATCAGTTTCTACCACTCGGTAACTGTTCAGATGAGAACAGGTCGGCTTAAAACTGCAGGGCTAATCATTGTTTTTCTGGCACATTTCTTCAAACAGCAAGTCCTTGGAGGTAAAGAAGGAGGAAGTACCTCCAGGAACTGGGTAGGTGCAGGAGGACCATCATAGAATGTAAAGCACCAAAGAGATGCTATCCTGATAACCTGTTTTTGTCTAAACGATATACTGATATATATTACTTTGAACATTTTTTTTTTTATGTTCGCCTTGTTCAGATTACTGCTTAGTTCAGTGTGGGACTATGTACTTAACAGTGACTCCACCTTACCACACTTCTCCTTTACAGATTAAAGATCAAAAGAGGTATGTCAATAAACCACTGTGCTATATATTCAGTATGCGCATTCAAGTTCGTAGACATGGGGAAACCCAAGTTCGCTAAAGATAAAACTACTGTAAACAGACAAGATTAAAGCCTCCTCCTCTAGATTAAAAGCATTTGCAATGGCGAGGCGGGACCCAAACCCTGAGCTTTACATTGGAGTCATACACGCGAATCATTAGGCCACCGCGCTCCATTTTGGACTCAGTAAGAAAAACATGAGTTATTGACCCATAGGATGCATACAAGGTCAAAAAATAAATCTTAACTATCAACGTTCATCTTTTAAAGAGGTTGTATTGATATTACGTCTACCAAAACAAATCAGTGTTTCGAAATATTCCATTTTTCTCGCCGGTAATTTTGTTTCCCTCAGCTGCTCAAGCTACTATAATATGCTACTACAAAATTCAGTAAGGCTTCTTCCCTGTAAATAAAACTTTTGCCCTCCATACTCGATAGCAAACCTTCCTTCACTTTCCATCTTATGGCATGTTATACTCTTTATAAAATTAAATCCTGTTGCTTCATAGACGACTCTAAGGTGAGAACTCCTGCCACTTGATTTGTTCTTCTTGGCCAAGTCAGGTTAGGTCAGGTGTTTAGGCAATTTAGCGGGCAGTTGAAACGACGTAGACATGGCCACCAGCCGGCAAGCGTAGAAGCCAGCTCTCTGCGAAATTTGTCACTCATCAGGATATAAATGCAAGGGTTTATTGCGCTATTGGCATGCCCGAGCCAGATAAAGAATAATTCCACTTCAAGGGGTAACATGCCCTTTACATATAGATCAGGTCGTACGAACCAAAAGTAGTGATTGACATAATTCGGGAACCAACACAACGCAAATACGACGATAGTGACGACCAGAAGTCTCACAACTTTGCGTTTCGACTTTTCAGCTGCAGTGCGATTACTATCTGTTGCATTTCCGGGAATTATACGACGCACATTTTACGACAAATTAAGAAATAAATGACTATAATTATAGAAAGAGGAAGCGCGTAAAGCATGACAAAAACAATGCTGTGAAAGATCTTGAGAACGAGACGAGTTTCCTTAAAGGTTGGACCGTTTGGATCTTCCCAGGGCCAAACTTGAAGACATTTGTAAACGTTTCGAGATGAATTAAACTGGACTTGAAACAACATAGGATATGGCAGCATTAACACAAAAGACAGGATCCAAATGGTGCCTGACAAGATTTTCGGCTTTCGAAAGATCTTTTCTCTTAAAGGATAGAATACTGCGTAAAATCTATCGATTGAGACGAGCATCATTGTCAGTACAGTCGCCGCTATTGAGACCGGAATAACGTAGAACAAAGCCTTGCATGTTATGTTGCCCAGCATTCCTCCAATCCAGTCATTCAAACGGTAGAGAAAAGCCACTTGGAAAGGCATTACTGTTACAGTTAACAAGAGATCTGCAACGGCCATGTTAGCAATGAAGAGGTTTGTGACTCTATGAGATTGAGAAGACTTCTTTAACACTACGAACAAACCAAGGGTGTTACCCAATAGAGCAATGAGAAAAATCACTGCATACGCGAACGTCCAGCGAATCCTTCCATCTGCTGGAAGAGCAAACCACGGGGTGGCGACTGTGGGGCTGTGTGAAATGTTTGTTCCTGCAAAGAGCAACCGAAAATAACTGATAATTTGGGAGTTTCAGAACTCTTTGAAACTGTCAGTGTAGGTTACGACAGTGCGTAAAGTGCCATTCATGTACGGTCCGCGTTCGTTAGAGTGAACTAAAGTTTGTTACACCCTGGGTACTAGTTTTCTGATAACTTGAGGGAGGTGCTAATTGGAGAGCAAATGCTTATTACGGAGGAGCACTAACATCTGACGGGAGGAAAGTTTTCTTCTTGAGAATCAACTTCAAAATGTGATACAACACTAATGAACAACAACAGAAGAACTGTAGCAATAGGGCTTCTCAAGGTGCTTCGGAGACTGGGACTATTAAGGTTGTGACGTCAAAACAAGAACTTATGTCCACATAGCTTTTGTACATGTTCACCGTTTTGAACCAGAATTGGAATTACGGACGCTTGATTGCCTAATTCCTAGTGTATGTCCCTAAGTTTTTTCGTTGTCATTCGTTTGGTTCGAAAAATGTCGTCACAGCCTGACTAGTCCCAGTTCCTAATCCCCTGTGGTTTCCGACCCAGCCGTAAGTGAAATTTCACGTTTTTAGATGGCTGAAAAAACAACAATATCCATTTTTTGTTATTTCCATATCATGATCCCATGTAGATTTCATCAAGCAAATAAAAATACATCTGTCATATAAGCTGTAATTTCATTGCAATCGGATTTTGATGATCGAAATGCTAAAATTTCGAGCTTGGAAATAATAAATAACAGATTTACCATTTGCTCCCGTTGTGGTAGCGTTGTTCGTCATGTTTACAGAAGATGGCATCCTCGTGATCCTGCATAATTCAAATAAAACGTGACCAGAATATAAACATTCCAGGACTGCAAGAGGAGTTCTTGAAATTATTTAACTATGAAATATCGGTATTTACTTTAATTAAACAAGAATTCTCACATGAGCTAAATGCTTTATCAAAAACATGAATCTCATTCAGCAGTTTGAAACGTTTTGTAGAAGAGAAGATTAGCTTTCCTTGTTTCGCAAATTAGCGATCCGCTTCTAATTTTCCTGAAGGGACGCCAAAAAGCCCGGTGTGAATATGATTACTCCCTCGCTTTAGTGTTTTGCTTACCAGTAACAATGCACGCTCAAATGACCGGTAACCAATCAGGAGCCGAGAGAGAAAATAGGCTATTGTTTGGAGAACAATGGATGCTATTGTTTTCCAAATCCAAGATGACGTCTTGAAAAATCGGACCAATCCGGAACCGAATTAAGAATTCAAGATGGCGGCGACCACGAAAGTCGGCCATGTTGGAAAACAGCCCACCAGCCTCGAGAGAGGACCTGGGATCGGTCTCACGGATTTCCATGGCGACACAAATCACGCCAGGGTCACGCAAAAAATGTCATGCAACTTCAAACTCGATACTTACAGTGTCCTGTGGTCCTAAACGACAGAGGTCCGTCCGGCAAGTGGCCATGATGAAAACTGAGAGACTTGGGTCCGAAATAAACACATCCGAGGATTAAGAGTGAAGTGACGGGTCTCGAATCACACTTATATACCTTTCTATTCGTTCCAAAGCATCCTGGGACGTTGACCTCATCGGGAACCAATCCTAGACTTGCCCCACTCCCTTCGCGGTCCAAGGGGTAAAAATGGGGGCGAGGGGGTACTCCCCGTTCCAAAGCATGGTGGGACGGTGACATCATCGGGAACCCAATCCTAGACTTGTCCCACTCCCTTCTCGACCGAAGGGATAAAAGACTACTAGGATTGACCCCCGAAGTAGATGAGTTCAAGGACAAATGTTCCATCTGTCAAGGCGACCTTGTCATTGACTCCTTGACTCGATGAAGTGCGAAAACTTATTGCTGTGTGAAATGTTTGAACAAGAGATGTTTGCAACAGGAGTTACAATACTCAGATAAGTGCGGACATTGCAAAACCTCAAATCCTCGGGGGAATGAAGATGAGGAACAACTTACACCTTGGGAGGAGGTGGTACGCGAGAGGATTACCAACGCAACGAATGCCATCAATAGGTATCGGCAAGGGGGACGGCCTTATCATATTCACAATCGTAATATTGTTTCGTGGAGGACCTTGCCGTACCACGCGAATCTTTCCATCTGGTTTGAATTTTATACAAGACTCACCATCTTCGTGCAGCAAAGGCGAAACGCTGCCCTGTACATCCATGCTTATGTCAACTTGCCGTGGACGACCATTACTCAATCAATAAGACAGACGGTGTATAGAATGTTCAGTAGAAACATCCCCACGGAAGTAATGCTCTGCGTACGCGAAGTAAAGTTTAGGTTATTGTTCCTGTCGTGGCTGCATTACGACGCTGAGGATGAAGTGACTATCAACAGATTAACTCTTTAGTCATTCTTTTCACCTCCTCCCCCCCCCCCCCCCCCCCCCCGATTTACCCTGAAGACACAGCTTGGGTGTAACGTGTAACTTTTATTGTAACTCAAAAAACTCGCAAAAAAAACAAAACAAAGAGTCTGAGTCTTTACAACGTTTATTGAATAATGATGATAAAAATAATAACATGAACTCCAAAAGAGAATTGATTACAATTTTTAACTTTTTAAGTCTTGACCGTCGGTATTCCACAAAGTCTTGGGAACTAAACTCGTTTCCAGTTTCACAGACTCTTGGTCCCTGGCCCTAAAACGCACGATATTCTGCCCTAGTTTTCTTTGCTTTAGGTCACGAAGTCTTTGCCTGATCCGTTCCTTATTCTTGGCATAATAACTTCTCCAATATTCGTTGATCCGTTCCCTGTTGTTTTACAGTATTGTCTTCGGTAATTTCTGATGTGCTCTTTGTTCTGTTGACAATAGGCTCTCTGTCTGCTGGCGAGTCGTTCCTTGTTGTCTTCGTACCATCTTTTACGACGGGTTTTGAGAATCCCGACGTTCTCTGCACGATATCTCTTTTGTTGGACCAGGATTTGATGTCTGTTCTTGGCATAATATTTTTTGTGATAGGCCATTTTACAGACAACCCTGATCCACTGCTTTGAGAACTATGTTTTTCGTTACGAATTCTACTGTCTGCACGAGCGAATAGTCTATGACAATATCGACAATAAAGGGACATGACTCCTTGCTAGTTTGACTCAAAATGAATTGAGGCAGTTAATGCCTTAGTTTTATACATGGTTAATAATGGAGTTGACGAGTGTGGTGGAGGTGGGGTAGGTGGTGTGATGGCGGCGGTGGTGGTGATGGTGGTGGTGATGGTGAATCTGGTGGTGGTGTAGGTCGTGGATGTGGCGGTGGTGGTGAATCTGGTGGATGTGGTGGTGGTGAATGTGGTGGGTTGGTGGATGTGGTGGTGGTGGTGGTGGTAAATATGGTGGTGGTGGTGTAGGTGGTAGTGGTGGTGGTGGTGGATGTGGTGGTGGTGGATGCGGTGGATGTGGTGGTGATGTAGGTGGTGGTGGATGTGATGGTGGATGTGATGGTGGATGTGGTGGTGGATGTGGTGGTGGTGGATGCGGTGGTGGTGGTCTAGGTGGTGGATGAGGCTGTGGTGGTGAATGTGGTGGATGTGGTGGTGGTGGTAAATGTGGTGGTGGTATAGGAGGTGGTGCTGGTGGTGAATGTGGTGGTTGTGATGGTGCATGTCGTTTTGGTGGTGGTGGTGAAGTGGTGGTGGTGGTGGTGGTGGTGAAGTGGTGGTGGTGGTGGTGAAGTGGTGGTGGTGGTGGTGAATGTGGTGGTGGTGGTGGTGGTGGTGGATGTGGTGGTTGTGATTGTGGTGGTGGTGGTGGTGTAGGTGGTGGTGGATCTGGTGGTGGATGTGGTAGTGGATGTGGTGGTGGTGGTGGTGGTGATGGTGGTGGTAAATGTGGTGGTGGTGGTGGTGGTGGTGGATGCGGCGGTGGTGGATGCGGTGGTGGTGGATGCGGTGGTGGTGGTCTAGGTGGTGGATGTGGCTGTGGTGGTGAATGTGGTGGATGTGGTGGTGGTACAGGGGGTGGTGGTGGTGGTGAATGTGGTGGTTGTGATGGTGCATGTGGTGGTGGTGGTGGTAAATGTGGTGGTGGTGGTGAATGTGGTGGTGGTGGCGGTGGTGGTGGTGGTGGTGGTGGTGGATGTGGTGGTGTAAATGTGGTGGTGGTGGTGTAGGTGGTAGTGGATGTGGTGGTGGATGTAATGGTGGTGGTGGTAAATGTGGTGGTGGTGAATGTGGTGGTGGTGCAGGTGGTGGTCGTGGTGGTAAATGTGGCAGTGGTGGATGAGGTGGTGGTGGTGTCGTAAGAGATGGTATGAAAACAAGTAACGACTCGCCAGCAGCCAGATAGCCTATTATCAACAGAACAAGGAGCACATCAGAAATTACCGAAGACAATACTGTAAAAACAACAGGGAACGGATCAACGAATATTGGAGAAGTTATTATGCCAAGAATAAGGAACGGATCAGGCAAAGACTTCGTGACCTAAAGCAAAGAAAACTAGGGCAGAATATCGTGCGTTTTAGGGCCAGGGACCAAGAGTCTGTGAAACTGGAAACGAGTTTAGTTCCCAAGACTTTGTGGAATACCGACGGTCAAGACTTAAAGAGTTAAAAATTGTAATCAATTCTCTTTTGGAGTTCATGTTATTATTTTTATTATCATTATTCAATAAACGCTAGAAAGACTCAGACTCGTTGTTTTGTTTTTTTGCGAGTTTTTTGAGTTACAATAAAAGTTACACGTTACACCCAAGCTGTGTCTTCAGGGTAAATGGGGGTGGGGGGGGGGGGGGGATGAAAAGAATGACTAAAGAGTTAATCTATTGATAATCATTTCGTCCTCAGAGTCGTATTGCAGCCACGACAGGAACAATAACCTAAACTTTACTTCGCGTACGCAGAGCATTACTTCCGTGGGGATGTTTCTACTGAACATTCTATACACCGTCTGTCTTATTGATTGAGTAATGGTCGTCCACGGCAAGTTGACATAAGCATGGATGTACAGGGCAGCGTTTCGCCTTTGCTGCACGAAGATGGTGAGTCTTGTATAAAATTCAAACCAGATGGAAAGATTCGCGTGGTACGGCAAGGTCCTCCACGAAACAATATTACGATTGTGAATATGATAAGGCCGTCCCCCTTGCCGATACCTATTGACGGCATTCGTTGCGTTGGTAATCCTCTCGCGTACCACCTCCTCCCAAGGTGTAAGTTGTTCCTCATCTTCATTCCCCCGAGGATTTGAGGTTTTGCAATGTCCGCACTTATCTGAGTATTGTAACTCCTGTTGCAAACATCTCTTGTTCAAAAATTTTCCACAGCAATAGGTTTCGCACTTCATCGAGTCAAGGAGTCAATGACAAGGTCGCCTTGACAGATGGAACATTTGTCCTTGAACTCATCTACTTCGGGGGTCAATCCTAGTAGTCTTCGACTTCTTCTCACTTCGATTTCGTAAGTCAACAACTTTGTTTGCTCCCTTTCAAAATGTGTGAAGGTTTTATATAGCAGACTAAGAGGGACCACTCCCTCATCCCTATTTTATCCCTTCGGTCGAGAAGGGAGTGGGACAAGTCTAGGATCAGGTTCCCAATGAGGTCACCGTCCCACCATGCCTTTTACCCCTTCGACCGCGAAGGGAGTGGGGCAAGTCTAGGATTGGTTCCCGATGAGATCAACGTCCCAGGATGCTTTGGAACGAATAGAAAGGTATATAAGTGTGATTCGAGACCCGTCACTTCACTCTAAATCCTCGGATGTGTTTATTTCGGACTCAAGTCTCTCAGTTTTCATCATGGCCACTTGCCGGACGGACCTCTGTCGTTTAAGACCACAGGACACTGTAAGTATCGAGTTTGAAGTTGCATGACATTTTTTGCGTGACCCTGGCGTGATTTGTGTCGCCATGAAAATCCGTGAGACCGATCCCAGGTCCTCTCTCGAGGCTGGTGGGCTGTTTTCCAACATGGCTGACTTTCGTGGGCGTCGCCATCTTGAATTCTTAATTCGGTTCCGGATTGGTCCGATTTTTCAAGGCGCCATTTTGGATTTGGAAAACAATAGCATCCATTGTTCTTCAGACAATAGCCTATTTTCTCTCTCGGCTCCTGATTGGTTACCGGTCATTTGAGCGTGCATTACTACTCTTACCTTTTGACTATAAATTTTTCCATTCTTTTAAAAGTGTTTTCAAAAGGCTGAATGACGCAAACGTGCGCAGGTGGTTCAACTCAGTCGACTTCCCTTTTGATAAGTTTTTACTTAGTCTTTCTTTCGACGATCAAACACGCTAAATCAACTTTGACACCTCGAGATATCTGGTGTGCAATTTTGATTAAATGCAAACTAATTATGTGCGGAGAATCAAATTTTAAATTTATTGAGCTGAAAATTAATAGTGAATGTTTTTTATCCGATGTCAGTTGCGATGAACTAAGAACGTTTTATCTATTTTTAAAAGAATGCATATGGGGTTCAAACACAAACACCCAATTCAACTCTCGCTTTTCATGGAGAAGTATACTTGAAGATATGAAATCTTTTTAGCTGCACAAAGTGTAGTTCATTTTTTGGAAAGCTAAGCAGACTGAATGCGGACTTCCGCTAAAAAAAGATCGCTCACTAATTAATTTGGTAGATTTGCTTCTCTGAATCAGAATTATTCTTCAACTTTTTTTCACAAAGAAATTTTTTTTTTCTTTTTTTAGCCTGGCTACAATTCTGTTTGCCAAGGAAAGTCGTTTGAAAATTCTATGTACGTGCTTAAATTTCTTGCCTCGAAAAAACAATAGTCAGATGATGTGTGCTTGCATACTTTAGCGTACTAGCTAACTTAATTAATTCTTCGCGAACTATTTCTCTCGTTTTAATACTGGCAACAAAACTTTCAGATCTCTATTACTTAAATGTTCAAAGCACATGTGGCTCTTGAACACTTGGACGCTAAACTGGTATCATATCAGTATACGGAACTTAGCTTCTTTCATATTATCGTTTGATTTTAAACAAGCTTTCTTGTTTAAAAAAGCTCTCACCTTAAGACTAAAGAAGATATCCCTCTGACTGTATAACGTTACATAACTTAACCAGCGAGTGTTTAGTAAATGCAGTGGACTCGGTCAAGAGCAGTGGGTGTGTTTGGTCTTGGAGATTTCGTCGACAACTATGAATCAATAATCCTATTGAGACCGGGAAGGTAGGCACCAAATTTCGAACGCTTGAAAGCTGATTGGTTAATTTCGACAAAAATGTCTTGCGTTTTCATTGGCCAGTTCTTCAATTCCTATTGTGTAACCCTATTAATTATAAGCCCGAGAGGGTGGAAAACCAAATTAACGCTTGTAATTTGGCCGAGAATTGAAGCATGATGTTGGCATGGTAGTCGCATTTCAACCGGTGTGTTTTTTATACTTTGAAAGAACGAAAAAACTTACACTTCCAGATTTTTTTGTTTATATTCAAAAAAAAAGATTGACCTTATCTCCTTTTATGACTACCTTAGGTTTATTTATCGGTTTTGATAACTTTTGCTGAATTAATGGTGCATAAAAAATATCAAATCCGAGATGGCGGATCGACAATGGCAGGAAGCTGTTTCAAAAAATGACTATTTTTCCTTCAAAAGCCAATAATTTCAAGGAAAAATGACCCAAAAATGACTCAGCTGAGAATCCTTTTTAGTCTATATAAACTAAGAAATTTTTATCCAAGTTAAAAAGCATGCAAATGGAGATTAAACTCAAACACCCAATTTTTCTGCTCTCCGTGCTATCTGGCGTACAACCTAAATTAAATGTCAATTACGTGTGGGGAATTAATTTTGTATTTGCTGAGCTAAGATCCATGTCAAAACGTGTACAATTTCTGATTAACTACCAACTGAGTTTGTAGCCTTAGAAAAGACAGTGAACGACCAAATAACTTGCAGATTGTTCATATATAAACCGATTGATTGTTCTTAATTACGCCACTTAGAATGCCCCCCAACCCCACTTCCCCTGGGGTGTTAAGAATATGGTTATTGAATCATTTTGGTTTAAAATAGGGTATCTTCTGTACACTTAAATTAGCTATTGGGTATAACTGTTAAATTATCTCCTTTTTTTAGTGTTATTATTCATGTTTAATTAACATCGGGAATTTTGAAGCAAACCTAGGAAACGTCTAGTCTGATAAAAGGTATAGATGCTTGGCTGAAGTGTTTGAAATACAGCAGTGAAAATCATATAATTTGTTCTGAAATACAGTAACAATTCCAAGAAACCCGTCGCACAACCTCCACCCAACTTTTCGGAAATTAACCCAAGCGAACACGTAGGGGCCAAACCACCCCCCAAATGTTTCATGAAGGCTATATTTGCTTGGTTTATATATTACTGAACCAAGTTTGGCAGATGAGCTTTCATTGTTCTCCGGTTTATTTTAATTTGGAGGTTGTGACAAAATGGCAGATTATGACGTCATAATTGATGACGTCACCAAAACGTGCTATAATTTTTTGTAAAATCTGATGTAAAGATTATGTCATTGGAAAGGCCTTGACTTGAGGAGTAAAATACCGGAAACCGTTTTTTGCTATGATGATTATTTTTTGAGATATGGTAAATTAAGAGTCCCTGTCCATAAATATGAAAAATAACTCGGCAAGGGTCGAAAATTCGATTTCGCTCATTTTCCTATGGTAGATAGCCTAGGGCATGAAAAAAACTACTGGATAGTTTTTTTGGCAAAATATCTTTTCATTTCAAAGGAATATGCAAATTACCAAATTCCGTTAAAATCGTCATTTGACGCACCATTTTATTAAACAAGTTTGAGAGCCTCGCATGCAAAACCACATCATTCTTCCGTCTTTAAAATACTCAAATATTTTTGTGCAATGTTTAATTGTGTACTGGGTTGATTTTCGGGAATGTTGCGGTTTTTGTTGGTTGCAAAATAATTAAATTTCGAAGACATGTATTTCATTCACTTAAAAGTACTTCGTAAAAATAATTGATTTTCACCATGTGCGAAACCTTCAAATGGATTAAGCTTCTGGTGGTTGAATCGCAGAAGGATGGTCTACAGATTGCTGTAAAAATTTCTTTGGGCAAATGATTGTGAGCGACGCGAGAGCTTTTCAAAGTACGTTAAAAATGCAGATATTTGACCATCCGTCGTCAAATTTCAATTTACGGGTTAGACATATATTTTAGCACGCGCCACATGTCTTGAGCTATATTAAGTTGAAATAGACACAGAGCTGATAATTTCGAAATGTTCTAACCTTATTTGCTGTAAAAGGCAGATCCAAAAGCCGATTTGACGTGTTTCTGTCTCCATTCGTCGCACATAAAGCAGAAGTTTGCTTTTGTTTACACAACGTCCGATGTACATCGCCAACTGTCAACTTATTTAACGGTCGAATACCATGAATCTATGACCCTCTTTCGACACATATGATCACCACTGCATCTAAGTCAAAAACGGCTAAGTGATTTGTACATAGTTGCTTGCTTTGCACTACACCAAAATATTACGTTTGATCATCGTTTAATCTATTGCTGCTTGAATACTTTGTTGCAGCGGTTCCTTGTTTGTTCGTCACGCAATGCTGTCATCCCATTTTAGGGGGTAGCGGTATGACAATTTCTATCCTAATACGTAAGGCTCCGTAAGGCTTGGAACCACAGGGCGCACACAATCTTGTTGAGTAGAGAGAGATTAAATGAAGTAATGGAAAGAATGAATAGTTAACCATTGCCCGTGTTGTCATCTTTTACTAGACCACCGCTACCTACGCGCCCTGTGTAAATACTGTAACGCTAAACTCGTACCTAGGTCTTTTCGCGCTGTGCAATTATTTTTGGTTTACATATAATACAGTGGGCTACCCTAAGGGAAATGGGTGGTGGCCGCTTAATAGGGGTTGGCCGTTTAATAGAGGTTGGTGTACCTTGAATATTTTTTCACTATCGGGTTATAAATTTAGCTAAATTTCTTAGTAAACATGGAGTCGATTCAAGACAATCATGATAGACGTCATTCTCAGAGACCAAGGGGCAGTTAGTGGGGGCGGGGAAAAATTCTAAACGGGTCTTCGCCCGAACTTTTTTCTCACCCGTTTAGACTTTTCCTCGCTCCCACTAACTGCTCCTGGGTCTCCGAGGATGACGTCTATAATGATTGTCTTGAATTGACTCCATGTTTACTAAGAAATTTATAACACGATAGTGAAAAAATATAAAAGGTACACCAACCTCTATTAAGCGGCCACCTTCCATTTCCCCGAGGGTAGCCCACTGTATCATATGTAAACCAAAAATAATTGCACAGCGCGAAAAGACCTAGGTACGAGTTTAGCGTTACAGTATTTACACAGGGCGCGTAGGTAGCGGTGGTCTAGTAAAAGATGACAACACGGGCAATGGTTAACTATTCATTCTTTCCATTACTTCATTTAATCTCTCTCTACTCAACAAGATTGTGTGCGCCCTGTGGTTCCAAGCCTTACGGAGCCTTACGTATTAGGATAGAAATTGTCATACCGCTACCCCCTAAATTGGGATGACAGCATTGCGTGACGAACAAACAAGGAACCGCTGCAACAAAGTATTCAAGCAGCAATAGATTAAACGATGATCAAACGTAATATTTTGGTGTAGTGCAAAGCAAGCAACTATGTACAAATCACTTAGCCGTTTTTGACTTAGATGCAGTGGTGATCATATGTGTCGAAAGAGGGTCATAGATTCATGGTATTCGACCGTTAAATAAGTTGACAGTTGGCGATGTACATCGGACGTTGTGTAAACAAAAGCAAACTTCTGCTTTATGTGCGACGAATGGAGACAGAAACACGTCAAATCGGCTTTTGGATCTGCCTTTTACAGCAAATAAGGTTAGAACATTTCGAAATTATCAGCTCTGTGTCTATTTCAACTTAATATAGCTCAAGACATGTGGCGCGTGCTAAAATATATGTCTAACCCGTAAATTGAAATTTGACGACGGATGGTCAAATATCTGCATTTTTAACGTACTTTGAAAAGCTCTCGCGTCGCTCACAATCATTTGCCCAAAGAAATTTTTACAGCAATCTGTAGACCATCCTTCTGCGATTCAACCACCAGAAGCTTAATCCATTTGAAGGTTTCGCACATGGTGAAAATCAATTATTTTTACGAAGTACTTTTAAGTGAATGAAATACATGTCTTCGAAATTTAATTATTTTGCAACCAACAAAAACCGCAACATTCCCGAAAATCAACCCAGTACACAATTAAACATTGCACAAAAATATTTGAGTATTTTAAAGACGGAAGAATGATGTGGTTTTGCATGCGAGGCTCTCAAACTTGTTTAATAAAATGGTGCGTCAAATGACGATTTTAACGGAATTTGGTAATTTGCATATTCCTTTGAAATAAAAGGATATTTTGCCAAAAAAAACTATCCAGTAGTTTTTTTCATGCCCTAGGCTATCTACCATAGGAAAATGAGCGAAATCGAATTTTCGACCCTTGCCGCGAAATTAAGAATTTGTCTGATTTTTACTGGCAGGCACTCTTAAATATTTTTTTGCTTTCCCCCCCGGAATTTGCTTCACCATACTGTCCTTCTTAAGTCAGTCTCTCCGGTTTATTTTTTTCAGTTTTTTTCTAGGAAGGCTAATAATCTAGAAAAATAGAAAGCTTGATGTTGTCAAAAATCGTATGGTTTTAGAAATTTGATTTTCGGCTTTGTTAGGATGGTATTAACAGTAAAAAAACGGGTGACGTCACAGGTTATGACGTCACAAAACTAATTTTAACGCAATAACACTAGAGGAATAATTTTTTATTTCGATTTTCTTCTTTGTGTTTGCTTTAGTCATCTGGCACATCACATGTGCAACATAGCTGCATTTGCTGGAACAAAATTACGGCTCCAATTTGGGGATTTTTCTCAAGGGGGGGACCCCATATTTTGCAGAGTTATTTTTCATATTTAAAAATGTCATATTTCATTTAATTTTTGTGATATGGACAAAATTTTTTCAGGTTTCAACTCCCCTTACTGTGCTCTTTCGAACACATTGTAAAAAATATGCATATTAAAAACTTCAAAAGTGGCCAAAAACATGACGTCATCACTGTGACGTAACAACTTTGACATTTACTGACATTTTTCATGAAAATATAATTGGCAATAGGTCTCCTGCTCATCTGCCAAGTTTGGTGTAGAAAGAGTCAATACTTTTTAAGTAATGCGAAATAATGTGAAATACCCAAGAACTGACGAAACATTTGGGGGGTGGTTTGGCCCCTACGTGAAAATAACAAAGGAAGTAACCTTAGAAGTGGCCCCTAATTTTCCTCACTTGAGAATGGAAGCCTGTCATGAGAAGTGCATACAACGGTGTGGGATTGAAACGGTTGCTGCATAGCACTGACATTTTACTTTATTAAGAGATACGACGCCAAACAAATGAAGTATTGATAAGGATTTTAATTGGCATGGCATCTTTCTTATGCTAATACAAACTTCCATTTACGTTACGTAATTCTGCCAAATGAACTATCGCTCACAAAAGTGCAGTAAACCACAAATTCTATTGTACCTGTGCTACCATATGCATTTGTATACAGTCTGTGACTTCCTTAATTAATGTAACTTCTCGGTTATTCGCAAAATTGTTTTAGCCACCAATTAAATTGTGGTTATACTGGTATGTACATGTATCTTACACAAAGACTATAAATGTAGTTTCTCCAATTTAACTTTCACTCACAAAATGGTGCTATTAAACTGCAGCTAAGCATAAAGGGAAGGTTATCTGTTTAATACTGACCAGAGGATTCTTTTATAAGTTTCTCAGAAGACCTTTCGTATTGCAGGTCTTATGACTTCTAAAAATATTATTTATTTACATCCACTCCTAGTTTTCTTGTTTTTTACATCCATTAGAAAGCTTCATCAATGTATTTTTTTATTTCTTGTAATGTATCATAAACAAGATAGAGAATCTTACATGTACGTCGCTACACAGCAGTGCATTTCTGATGATCTTTACCATGTGTGGAAATTGGAATTCGCATTTGGTCAAGCATTGTGTCGAGGTTTAGATATATTCCTCTCTCAACTGAAACTAAGACTAAGGAGAAATCTGAAAAACAAATTCTTAACGTCCATGCTAATTAACCACAGATATCCCAACTACAGTCATCGTTGTGATTCCCATTATTTAAACTTGATGAAATCGTAGTGCGTTTAGCAACAAACTCCAAACTTAAGCCTTCTTCAAAATTGTCTCACGAGCTAAATAGATTTTTTTTTCCGGAACAATTCTTTAAACAGCACATTCTCTCATTGGAGGGAAAGAGTACCTCCAGGAATTTCTGATAGATCGAGATTGAACTGAGTAGCTACACGAAGGACCATCATAAAATGTAAAGTAGCAAACAAATGCCTGTTTTGAAATACTGTTTTTGACTAAAAGATAATGATACTTTCTTTTACGCTCTTCTAGTTCCGATTCTTTCTTATTTCAGTGTGGAGCGATGTACTTATCCGTGGCTCCACCTCACTACTCCTCACCTCTCTTAAACAGATTGCAAGTGAAAAGAAAGAGGTTTATCGACTACTGTACTATTTATGTGCTTCTAAATTACAATTTACGCAATTCTGACTGTTTTACCCTATTTTAATCCTGTTACTTTTAAAAAACACTCACTTACATATCTGGGTCACAGGAGGTTTTATATTTATAGTTAATTACACGCTGTTACTTGGTCTTGCTTAGTAAGCGACTCTAAAGAACTCCTAAGAACACACTGTTTGTTCGTCTTTATCAGGTCATGCGCTTGGGCAATTTGACAGTCAGTTTAAACGACTGAGACAAAGACAACAGCCGCTAAGCGTAGAGGTCAGTTCTCTGCGAAAATTGTTACCCATCAGAATATAGAGGCAAGGGTTTATTGCGCTGTTTGCATGCCCGAGCCAGGTGAAGAAGAATTCCACTTCAAGGGGTAACATGCCCTTTACGTATAGATCAGGTCGTACGTGCCAAAGGTACATATTAACATACGTTGGGAACCAGACCGCGACAGACCGCGACAATGGTGACCAGCAGTCGCACAACTTTGCGTTTGGACTTTTCAGCCGCGGCGAGATTACTCTCCGTTGCATTTCCGGGAATTATACGAAGCCACAGTTTACGACAAATTAAAGAGTTAATCACAACAGTTATAGAAAGAGGAAGTGCGTAAAGTATGACAAAAACATTGCTGTGAAAGATCTTGAGGACGCGATAAGTTTCCTTAAAAGCTGGATCGTTTGGATCTTCCCAGGGCCAAACTTGTAGACATTGGTAAACGTTTTGAGATGAATTAAACTGGACTTGAAACAACATAGGATATGGCAGCATTAACACAAAAGACAGGATCCGGATGGTGCCTGACAAGATTTTCGGCTTTCGGAAGATCTTTTCTCTTAAAGAATAGAGTACTGCGTAAAATCTGTCGAATGAAATGAGCACCATTGCTAGGACAGTCGCCCCTATTGAAACTGGGATGAGGTAACCCACAGCTTTGCATGTTATGTTACCCAGCATTCCCCCAATCCAGGAGACTTCTCGGTAGTAGTAGTTCACTTGGTACGGCATCACTGAAAGTTAAAAGCAGATCTGCAACGGCCATGTTGGCAATGAAGAGGTTTGTGACTCTGGTAGATTGAGAGGACTTCTTCAACACCACGAACAGGCCAAGGGTGTTGCCCAATAAAGCAATAATGAAAATCATTGCATACGCTGTCGTCATGCCAATCTTGATATTTGTGGGAATACTGAACGGCGCCGGCGGTGGAAAGGTGATGTTTGTTGCTAGGAAAGAAATCAAGAACTATATTGCTTTATCGTTATAAAGGGTTGTTTCCTCAGCATAAACATTAAAATGTGTTACAACACTACAATGAACAACAGCAGATGTAGAAGAACTTTAACACCATTCTCTTACTTACTTCGATGTTACCTTCAGAAAAGAAAGGAGAGGATAACGTTTGCTTGTTTAACTAGATCATTATCTGTCAATGTCTGGAACGTTACTTTCTTTAATTAGCAACGGGGAACGTGCTTGGCCGAGCGGTCAGCACGTCGGACTCGTAATCCAGCGGTCCCGGTTTCGAATACCGTCTGACCACTAGCTACTTGGATGTTTTTCACGGTGGCCCCGAGTTCAAATCCTCGGCCACACTTGAAAATAACCAACTGGTTTACCTCCGGCTAGCTGGGATTCTTAGCAATGTTGTGTTCAATGAGAATCATTTGTTTCAGTTGTTTGCTCGGCCGTCAGCCTATGTGCTATAAACATTGCAAAGGGTAACTAAAGGTTATATTACATTATATTTTAGTATATACCACACAAGTGAATAGTACTTTTCGCGCACGCTGATTGGCTAACTCGGAGGTGATTAGCCAAGTACTATTCACCTACGAGCGCGCCGATTTTTTTGTCCGACCATTTGTCGTTATATTGTCACAAATAAAGTTACTCTTTGGTCCGCTCTTTATTCAGCTTGTGTGGTATATACTAAAACAATTATTCACCTCAGTGTCGGTGAAAGTGGTGGATAATTATTCTATATTATACTTATTGGAAGAGGAGGCACATACGAATAGGGCGCTTATTGACATAAGCGAGAGTCAAGGGGAGCGCCGGTTAGAAAGGGAGCACTTATTGGCCGGTTGCTGAATCGGATTATTTTGTTACATTTAAAGGTCTTTCACTCCTTACATTCTTGAAAACATTAGTCTACGTTCACTCCGTACCGTACATCAGATTTATTGATATTCTGAACAGCACAATCTTTTTTGTTTTTTCTTTTGTTAAAAAAAAATAATAATAATACCCCTTGGCGTTAGAAAAATCAACCCATCTTTTTGCTGCTGATATGATTTGCTTCTCTTTAAAACGTAATTACTTAAATTTCGTTGCAATGACACTTTCAAAATACTAAAATTTTGAGCTTGGACATGAAAGGGTGAAATGTAATAACAGATTAATACCATTCACTCCTGTTGCAGAAGTGTCGTTTGTCGTATTTATGGAAGCTGGCATCTTTCTGATTCTGAATAACACAAAGAGAATGGATCAGAATCAAAAAACATTTAAGAATTAAATTGTTTCTGGTATCTATCTTATACATGTGTCTAAAAACTACTGATGAATGTATTTCTCCAAATGAACTTGCATTCACAAAAATGGTGCGAGCCACCCATTAAAGTGCACTATACATAACGTAAACACTGTCCCTTTCATGTTACAAGAGGATTCTTTAGAAATCCTTTCACAGAAGTCCTTAAACCTTTCGTATTGCAGGTCTCATGATTTCTAAACATATTATCTATTCTCATTTCAACTTTGATTTCTCGCTGTTTAAATCCAGTAGAAAGCTACTTCCATGAATTTTCCCAGCACAGGCGTATCTTGCCACAGATTCACAGAGGACTTAGTGTCTTCTAAAACATCAAAAACGAGATACAGAGTCTTGTCAGTTCTAAACATTGAGAAAAGAGTTGACAGTACATATACGTCGCCACACAGCAGAGCATGGAATTGTGTGTGGAAATTTGAATTTGCTTTTGATCAAACATTGTGTCGAGTTGTAGATACATTCCTCTCTCAACTGAAATTATGACTAACTGAGAAATGAAATCCTAAACGTCTATCCTAATTAAGCTCCGATACCCAAACTACAGTCACCGTTGTGTTTTTCATTGTTTAAACTTGATGAAATCTAAATGCATTTTGCGTTAAAGCCTACTTGAGAATTGTCTTCTAAGCGAAATACTTTTAATAAGCTATTCTATGGTTCACGTTAATCAGTTTCTACCACTCGGTAACTGCTCAGATGAGAACACACTGGCTAAAACTGCAGGGCTAATCATTATTTTCCTGGCACATTTCTTCAAACAGCAAGTCCTTGGAGGTAAAGAAGGAGGAAGTACCTCCAGGAACTGTGTAGGTGCAGGGAGGACCATCATAGAATGTAAAGCACCAAAGAAATACTACCCTGATAACCTGTTTTTGTCTAAACGATATACTGATATATATTCATTCGAACATTTTTCTTTTATGTTCTTCTTGTTCAGATTACTGCTTAGTTCAGTGTGGGACTATATACTTAACAGTGACGCCACCTTGCCACACTTCTACTTTACAGATTAAAGATCAAAAGAGGTATGTCAATGAACCACTGTAATATATATTCAGTATGCCCAGTCAAGTTCGTAGACATGGGGAAACTCAGGCTCGCTACAGATTAAACTACTGTAAACAGACAAGATTAAAGCATCCTGCCCTAGATCAAAACGCATTTGCAATGGCGAGACGGGACTAGAACCCTGAGCTTTACATTGGAGTCATACGCACCAATCATTAGGCCACCGCGCTCCATTTTTGACTCACTATCACAGTAAAAAAAAAAAAAACTTTCGACAATGCTGTTGCTCATAACAAGAGTTATTGACCTATAGGACGCATACAAGGTCAAAAAATAAATCTAAGCGATCAACGTTCATATTTTAAAGAGGTTGTACAGGTCCTACTTCTAAAATACCAAAACAAATCAGTGTTACAAAAAATTCCATTTTTCTCGCCGGTAATTTTGTTTCCCTCAGCTGCTAAAGCTATTATAATATAGTAATATAGTAATATAGTAAACCCTCCTTCACTTTCCATCTTATGGCATATTATACTCTTTATAAAACTAAATCCTTTTGCTTCATAAATGACTCTAAAGTGAGAACTCCTGAAGCCACTTGATTTGTTCTTCTTGGACAAGTCAGGCTTGGTCAGCTGTTTTGGCAATTTAGCGGGCAGTTGAAACGACGTAGACATGGCCACCAGCCGGCAAGCGTAGAAGCCAGCTCTCTGCGAAATTTGTCACTCATCAGGATACAAATGCAAGGGTTTATTGCGCTATTGGCATGCCCGAGCCAGATGAAGAATAATTCCACTTCAAGGGGTAACATGCCCTTTACGTATAGATCAGGTCGTACGAACTAAAAGTAGTGATTGACATAATTCGGGAACCAACACAACGCAAATGCGACGACAATGACGATCACCAGCAGTCTCACAACTTTGCGTTTCGACTTTTCAGCTGCAGCGCGATTACTATCTGTTGCATTTCCGGGAATTATACGACGCCACATTTTACGACAAATTAAGAAATAAATGACGATAATTATAGAAAAAGGAGGCCCGTAAAGCATGACAAAAACAATGCTGTGAAAGATCTTGAGGACGAGACGAGTTTCTTTAAATGTTGGATCGTTTGGATCTTCCCAGGGCCAAACTTGTAGACATTGGTAAACGTTTTGAGATGAATTAAACTGGACTTGAAACAACATAGGATATGGCAGCAGTAACACAAAAGACAGGATCCAAATGGTGCCTGACAAGATTTTCGGCTTTCGGAAGATCTTTTCTCTTAAAGGATAGAATACTTCGTAAAATCTATCGATTGAGATGAGCATCATTGTCAGTACAGTCGCCGCTATTGAGACTGGAATTACGTAGAACAAAGCCTTGCATGTTATGTTACCCAGTATTCCTCCAATCCATTTATTTAAACGGTACAAAAAAGCCACTTAGAATGGCATTTCTGTTACAGTTAACAAGAGATCTGCAACGGCCATGATAGTAATGAAGAGGTTTGTGACTCTATGATATTGAGAAGACTTCTTTAACACTACGAACAAACCAAGGGTGTTACCCAACAGAGCAATCATGAGGAAAATCACTGCATACGCAAACGTCCAGCGAATCGTTGCATCTGCTGGAAGAGCGAACCACGGGGTAGCGACTGTGGGGCTGTGTGAAATGTTTGTTCCTGTGGAGGCTGTGACGTCAAAACAAGAACTTATGTCCACATATGTTTTGTACATGTTCACCATTTTGAACCAGAATTGGAATTACGGACGCTTGATTGCCTAATTCCTAGTATATGTCCCTAAGTTTTTTCGTTTTCATTCGTTTGGTTCGAAAAATGTCGTCACAGCCTGACTAGTCCCAGTTCCTAATCCCCTGTGGTTTCCGACCCAACCGTACGTGAAATTGCACGTTTTTAGATGGCTGAAAAAACAACGATATCCATTTTTTGTTATTTCCATATCATGATCCCATGTAGATTCCATCAAGCAAATAAAAACACATCTGTCATTTAAGCTGTAATTTCGTTGCAATTGGATTTTGATGATCAAAATGCTAAAGTTTCAAGCTTGGAAATTATAAATAACAGATTTACAATTTGCTCCCGTTGTGGTAGTGTCGTTCGTCATGCTTACAGAAGATGGCGTCTCCGTGATCCTGCATAATTCAAATAGAACTTGATCAGAATATAAACATTCCAGGACTGCAAGAGGAGTTCTTGAAATTATTTAACTATGAAATATCGGTATCTACTTTAATTAAACAAGAATTTTCACATGAGCTAAATGCTTTATCAAAAATATGAATCTTATTCAGCATTTTGAAACGTTTTATAGAAGAGAAGATTAGCTTTCCTTGCTTCGCAAATTAGCGATCCGCTTCTAATTTTCCTGAAGGGACACTAAAAAGCCCGGTCTGAATATGATTATTCCCTCGCTTTAATGTTTTGCTTACTTTTTTTGACCTTAAATTTTCCATTCTTTTTAAAGTGTTGTCAAAAGACTGAATGACGCAGACGTGCGCAGATGGTTCAACTCAGTCGACTTCCCTTTTGATAAGTTTTTACTTAGTCTTTCTTTCGGTGATCAAACACGGTAAATCAACTTTCATGCTTCGTGATATCTGGTGTGCAATTTTAATTAAATGCAAACTAATTATGTGCGGAGAATCAAATTTTGCTGAAAATTAGTAGTAAATGTTTTTTATCCGATGTCAGTTGCCATGAACTAAGAACTTTTTTTCTATTTTTAAAAGAATGCATCTAGGGTTCAAACCCAAACACGCAATTTCTCCACTGTCAACTCTTTCTATTCGTGGAGAAGTATACTTGAAGAAATAAAATCTTTTTAGCCGCACTGCACGAAGTGTAGTTCATTTTTTGGAAAACTAAGCAATCTGAATACAGACTTCCGCTAAAAAAGATTGCTCACTAATTAATTTGGTAGATTTTCTTCTCTGAATCAAGATCATTCTTCAACTTTTTTTTCACGAAGAAAGTTTTTTTTTCTGTTTTAGTCTGGCTACAATTCTGTTTGACAAGGAAAGTCGTTCGAAAAATCTATGGACGTGCTTAAATTTCTTGCCTCGAAAAAACAATAGTCAGATAATGTGCATGCATACTTTAGCGTACTAGCTAACTTTAGGTTATTTATTGTTGTAATGCGCTTTTGATCACCTGGTATGTTAAAAAGCGCACTATAAATCAATATTTCTCTTGTTTTAATACTGGTAACAAAACTTTCCGATCTCTGTTACTTAAATGTTCAAAACACATATGGCTCTTGAACACTTGGACGCTAATCTGGTATCATCTCAGTATACGGAACAATATGCTCGATGATGACTACACCATCTTTCTTACCTTCTTTCAGCATATCGTTTGATTTTACACAAGTTTTCTTGTTTGAAAAAGCTCTTACATTAAGACTAAAGAAGATATCTTTCTGACTGTATAACGTTACATAACTTAACCAGCGAGTGTTTAGTAAATGCAGTGGACTAGGTCAAGAGCAGTGGGTATATTTGGTGTTGGAGATTTTGACGACAACTGTGAATAGCGTGAAGGTTTTCATTTCTTAACTTCCTGTTTAATAATCCCATTGAGACTGGGAAGGTATCAAATTTCGAACGCTTGAAAGCTGATTGGTTGATTTCGACAAAAATGTCTTGCGTTTTCATTGGCTTTCTTGAATTCCTGCTGAGTAACCCTATTAAGCCTGGGAGGTGGAAAACTAAATTAACGCTTGTAATTTGGACGAGAAGCATGATGTTGGCATGGTAGTCGCATTTTAACCGGTGTGTTTTTTAAACTTTGAAACAATGAAAAACCTTACAATTCCTCCTAACACCTCCCTTAAACAGATTGCAAATGAAAAGAAAGAGGTTTATCGACCACTGCACTGTTTGTGTGCTTCTAAATTGCAATTTACGCAATTCTGACTGTTTTACCCTATTTTAATCCTGTCTTGCAACGACGGCCAAAGAACCATTGAGCTGGAACCGTGTCCATCCCCTCGCTTGGAGTATTCCGCCAATCAAGAAGTCCTTAAAACTCACTGGCACCCGCAGCTCAGCATTCCGTGAAGAGACGTTTAACGTTGCGAACCGCATTCTTGGTCTTTCCATTGCTCTGGGGATAGCGACGACTCGAAGTGACATGTTGAAAGTTCCACTGACTGGTCAATGTTGCGAATTCTGACAATGCAAAGCAAGGTCCGTTATCAGTGACTACGGATCCGTATCTGCTACATGGCCATTGGACTTCTGATCAGGGCTTTGTAGTTTTCCGTCGAGAGAGAATCCACCTGACTGAAATTAGCAAAGTTGTCCCTCACAACTAGAAGGACCCGGCCTAAGAAATAGTAGAGGTCAGCAGCTATCTTGGCCCAAGGAAGTGGTGAAACATCGTGCTGAATTATGGGTTCCCTGACTTGCGAGTCGTGGTGAGTCTGGCAAACATCACATTGACTAACAAAGTCTTTCATTTGTAAGCTCATCCCAGCCCAGAACATGCATTCCCGCAGACGACGAAGGCAACCACCAAGGCCAATGTGACTTAAATATTAATGAGCCAGGTACATAATTTCTTTTCTCAGGGCACTGGGAAGCAAACAGATGAGAGCCACGGAAAATCAAGCTCCTTTGGACAATCAGTTCTCTACGAAACTGTTCCAGTTTGAACTGGAAGAAGGGCTGGCCAAACTTCCAGCATGACTCGCTTGAGAGATTTGCAGACTTGATCTTGAGAGGATTTTTTTTTTTTTAATCTGTTCCGGTCGTGACGCAGTGAGACTTCACTTCTTCACAAGACGCCGTTTCATTGAGATACGCGGGGCTCAGGGTATCAGCGATATAAATGAGAGGGCCTTTCTTGTACCTAACTTCGAGATTGTAACGCTGAAGTCGGAGCAGCATTCGCTGCAGTCAAACAGGTGCGTGCGTCACAGAGACTCTTTTTAAAAATCTCCTCCAGGGGCTTTTGGTCTCTTTCCACCTGGACGACATCACGCCTAAAATACACTTGTCAAATTTATCGCAAGCGAACACAATGGCGAGGAGCTCTTTCTCAATTTTCAGTTTGGGTAAGGGCTCTCGATGCACAGCTTCCTGGCTGCTGTAATTGAAGAAGAGCGCCTCCACCTAACGCTGCATCAGAAGCATCACATTGGAGGGTGACCTCATCATTTAAGCTGTAGTAACGTAAGACGGGTGCTTGCGTGATGGCCTTTTTAATGTCGCTCCACGCTTTCTGCTTTAAATCTGACCTATCTGACTTTTCTCGCTTCAGGACCTATTGCCGTGAGGAATGTAGCCACGTGGACCTCACCGTTACATTGTAGTGTAGCCACATTTCCCCCCATTCGTTCCATTTCTCTACAACGTTGGAGTCATTAATATCGAGACAATGAGGCGCAGACAACGACTGAAGATAAGCCATTGTTGATCAAACCACTCCTGACACCATGTAACGAGAAATTTCTTGATAAATGGTTATTTAATAACGGAGCATATTGCGAGCGACTATCCAAGTTCCTACGACGCTAGAATAGTGATCGCCGGCCGCGCGTATATTGACTATAAATTACGAATAACTTATAACTAATAAAACACACTAGACAATAACTGACAATAACGCGGGAAAGCATAGTTCGTAGTTCGTCACAGAAATGACGCAGGCGTGCACAGATGGTTCAACTGGAATAAGAGAAAAGACGTGAAATGTCCTTATATCAATCATCAAATTTTGTGACACGCTGCCTCAGTCGACTTTGTGTTTTTACTTGATCTTTCGTTCGGCGATCAAACATGATAATTTAACATGTACACTTCGTAATATTTGGCGTTCAATTTTGAGTAAACAACAACTATTTGACTATGTGCTTAACTCAGTCGCGCTCAACAAAAACTATTCATGATAATGAGATTCTATCGAACTTGTATACCTGACCTTACAACCTTACTTATTTTCTTCTCAGTACATCTGAAGTCTTGAACAAAGATGTTTTTATTGGCTTTGTTTATTTTCCGTTGAGCAACTCTATTAAAATAGGGAGGGGGAAGAGGAGGGGGTGACTTTTGACTCCCCACCAACCTTGCACGCTTGTAATAGGCTTTTTTAATATCCCGTTGAGAAACCCCTATTCACATCGAGATGGGTGAGAGGGGACACTATTGACGCCCCCGCCAACTTTAAAAGTTTGCAATTTGTTTGGGGAAGGAAGCTGATGTTGCCATGGCAACTACACTTTGACGGGTGATCCTGTCTTAAATGAAATAACTGACACTTCCACATTTTCCTGTTTCATATGTAATACACATACAACTGGTGCAAACTTCGGAATGAACCTACTAACGTATGCACTACGTTTTCGGTCTCTCAACTTATGGATGGTTTTGTATTGGTGCTGTCAGTCTCAATGGAATATAACAAAAAACAATTTTGAAGCATTCACAATAAAGAAAAAGGTTTTCATTCACAGTCAGTTTTCGTTCTTGATGCAAGACACTGGGCAATTTCCGTGTTCGTTTCACACCGAACGAATGTACCACCAGTTTACGATTATGTCTCTCGAAGGGGTACTTTTTCAGAGCTGCGGAAGATATTTTCACACGACAGAATATAGAGGATTGCTGTAAGAAAATGTTAGTTTCGACTTCAAGTTTAATGTACCAGTGGGCTGTTGATGGTTTTCAAATTAGCCCTTTCGCTGAAAAGCTTCGATTACGGCATTTGGATCGGCCTTAAATATTATAAAAAAAATTGCAGCTTTTTTAAACCAAATTAATGCTTTAGAAACAGCGAGACATGCACTATGATTTACCCAAAGCACATTTATAGATATCACCGCCTTGACCTGTACAATCAAAAGGAAAATGCATGATTTTGCGCCATTTTCGGCTGCGGCTGGGAGCTAAAACTGGGATTTTCGAACTTACCTCGATTTCGCAAAATTTAAAGCGCTTCAGAACCTTTGAATATGGTATTTTCTAAAAGAAACTCACCGTATTTGGAAATGTCCCAGCTGCCGCCTCTTTTTCGCCAATTAGAGAAATTGGCTCTTAATACCGGATCTCTGTTCAAAAATCACTTGGCACTTGAGCGCTTGAAGACTAAACGGATATCATCTCCGGTATATGAAACCAATATGCTTGGACACTGAGCTACATCATCTTTCTTCGTTCAGAATAGCTTTTGATTCGTAACATTTCCCTTAGTTTAAGTTTGATAATAAAGAAGCTTTCTTGTTTGAAAAGCTCTTACCTTAAGACTGAAGAAGATAAGAAGATATCCTTCTCAATTTCTAAGGCGAGTGTGTAGTTAATGTAGTGGACTACGTCAGTCAAGAGCTGTGGGTGTGAATTTTGTCGCAAACTGTGACAGTTATGACTCACGTCAGTGTCATGGGCCATGGCTTTCTTGATTCCCTGTTAAGTAACTCTATTGAGTCCGGGAAGGTTGGCATAAAACTTTCGATGCCTTTAATTTGATTGGTCGAGGAACATGATGTTACCATGCAACCACATGTCGACCGGTGTGTTTGCAAAATTTGAATTTTCCTGTTTTTAATGAAAGAACTGTCAGTTCCACACTGTCTGGTTTTTAATGAAAAAATGGCTTTCTTGCAGTAACATCCGCTTTCATAGATAACTGCACTTTTTCGGTTTCAGAGAAAGAACAGAAAAGCCCGGTCTGAATGTTATAAATACTTAACTCTGGCGTGTTGCTTGCTTTTTGACTATTAAGAAAGGCTATTTTTAACGATTTTTAACCTATCGTCAAAAGAAGTGAACATTGCTGACATTTCCGTATTTTCTTGTTTTTAATTTTAAGAAAATTAACTTGGTGGGCTGACGTTTCAATCCTTGTTTTCAACAACCTTAGCTCTACTACTTTTTAGGTAGTTTTCCTGCTCTTCATTGATAGAGGAAGTGTACCTGGAGAAAAGTTCGACTTTGTAGCAGGACTTTCCAAATTGTACTTTATATTTGAGAAAGGAAGCAGTTTGACTATCGACTTCCGCTAAAAATAATTTCTCCCTAATTTGTTTGGTCGATTTGTTTCTCTGAAGCAAGATTATTGAGATATTTTTTTGTCACGAAGAAAACTTTTTATTTTATGTCTGGTGATCAATTCTGACACAAAGCCAACGAACGGATTAACTTAAAGTTTGCTGCACTCGAAAACATTAGTCACACACTTCAGCTTAGTAGCTAAGCAGAAGGCAGGATAATTTTTTGGAACGGATTGCACTAGCTCGAACAGCTAATGTTTTTTTTTTTTTTTCGCACGAATAACGTCTTGTGTTTTTGAACGAATTGCAACGAGCCGTTCGAAAAGCCGGTTGACGATTGTTTTGGAAGGGATAGCTCGAGCCTTTCGAACGGATGACAATATTTTTTTGAACGGATAGCTCGAGCCGTTCGAAGGGATGACAATACTTTCTGAACTGATACGCGATGTCTGATGTAGCTCGAGTCGTTCGAACGGTGGCCCATCTCGTTTGAACGGCGAACGAACGGCTAGCCGTTAGCATCGTGTTCGCTTGACAGGTCACAATTTTTTGGCCTCTTGGTGCATGTGCAGTCTTGAACTGTTTCTCTTGCTTTTTATCCTGGTACTGCGCAACACTTTCGGATCTCCATTACTCTTCTGTTGAAAGCACATGTGGCTTTTGAACGCTTGGATACTAAATTGATATCATCTCAATATATCAAGATGGAACAATATGCTTGATGATTACTACACCTTCTTTCTTCGTTTAGAATAGCTTTTGATTTCTAACGGTTGCCCTAGTTAATTTAGTTTCATAATAATAAACAGGCTTTCTTGTTTAAAAAGTTCTTACCTGAAGACTTAAGAAGGTATCCCTCACTGACTTTAGAAGGTTAGAAGTTGTTTCACACAATGTTTAGTTTGTTCTTCAAAAACACAATAAATTGGACGTTGCTATAGCAACAAAATTACTCAGCTTGAATTAATATGAATTGTTATACCTCCCAACTCGAATACGTTTTCCGATTGGAGGAAAACGTGTCACTTACTGTGGGTCAAAACTGGGGCGAGTAAAACTCACTAACTCCTTGGTGAAACTACAACATGAACTTTCCACTCGCACGTGATCAGCTCGTGCTCCTTGAAACCGCGGCAAATTTGTGAGCCGGCGTAAAGCAAACCAGGATATAAAGACACGGATTTATGGCGCTGTTTGCATGCGCTAACCAAAAAAACACGTACTGAACTTCCGCTAGTAATTTATGCCCATGTTCAGGTTGAATGAACAAAAAATAGTGATTGACATATGATGGGAACCAGCAAAGCGCAAATTCAATGATTATGACAATCAACAGTCGCACAACTTTGCGTTTAGACATTTCGACAACGGCTCGACTTTTTCCTGACACGTTTTCTGGGATCCTACGAGGCCATAACTTGCGGCAAATTAAGACGTAAAGGACTGCCATTACCATCAGAGGGAACGCATACAGTATACAGAAGAGGCAGATGTGAAAGATCTTACGTGACTGCTGAGCCAAGCGTCTCCCCGACACACGCGTACATACGCGTTTCCACTAGGAATAACTTTAACTTTTAAAAAGAGAAGAGTTGGGATCATTGAAATGAAGGGTAAAACCCAAAGAACTGCTGACACGATTCTCGCTTTCGGAAAAATAATAATATGCTTGATGATGACTACACCACTTTTCTTCGTTTAGAATAGCATTTGCTTGCTAGAATTTCTGGTAGTATAATGTTATAACTTCAAAAGCTAACCGGTTTAGTAGCTCTAAATGGGCTCAGTCAACAGCTGTCGGTGCGTTTGCCGTTAAAGCAAAAATCCTCAGTGTAATCCTAATCCTATTTAGTAATCCTATTGAAACTTGAACACGTGAAAGCTGATTGGTCTAGTAAACTATGTTGCCATGACAACCGCGTTTTAACTGATACGTATTTGCTTGTTTTAATGAAAGAACTGACAGTTCCACATTTTCATGTCTGAAATAAAACATACATTTGTTGCAGTAACGTTATACATGACTTTACCTTTTTGGGGCCAGAAGACAAAAAGAAATGCCCGGTCTGCCCATTAAAGGTAGTAGTTAGAAAATGAGAGGTCTGGGCCAGCCCGAGTCCCCAAGGTCCATTTTTGGCCCACTTTTTGGGCTGCAGGAACTTTGAATTATTTTTTTGTTTTCAAAAGTGATAAAACAACTTTGTGAAAAATATAATTAATTTGAAATATATTTATGCAGATTATTAACGAAAAAATATTTCAAAGTTTACATAACTACTTAAAACGCTAAAATATTTTTAACAGTAGTTTTATAAACTCTGAAATATTTTAACGCAGTTATTTTCACTTAGAATCTGCACTAATCTGTTTTAAATTATATTAAAGTATTTTTAAATTAATTTTATAAACTCTGAATAAAATTTGAAATAGATTTATGCAGTTTCTAAGTGAAAATAACTGAGTTGAAACTGCAAAAATATATTTCAGATTAATTTGGAATTAATAAAACGTTTTCAGCCACTTCCGAAAAATCAAAAAATAATTATATCGTTGGCAGGTCAAAAAGTGGTCCAAAAATTGATCTTGGGGACTCGGGCTTGCCCAGACCTCTCATTTTCTAAATACTGCTTTGTCCTTTAGCGAGAAAAAATTAGGAGACTGGAGGCAACTCTGTATCCCTCGAGACTATCGTCAACTCTTTCCGGACGAATGCCCTTCCCGGACCATCCTTCAGATAATACAGAACCTTTTCTCCCTTATTCACTATGAACCTATCAATCTTGTAAACTTTCAATGGCCAATTAGGCACCGTGGCTCTATTCTTTTCTCCTTCAAGCTCACCATCACTATAGAGATATCTCACATTCACTAAATAATCCAATCGCTTTTCTTTCAAACCAACGGGTCTCAGATAACATCAATAACTCGTTGAACTCTTTGCATCGACCGCCTTCTCTCTGTTGGCATCAACGGGTCTCTTTCTAGTCAAACGAGTCACCTCATTGTTCAGAGCTTTCACTACTTCTGGAAGCCTGTTCACCCATTCTCCATTTCTCTCAGAGGATTTAATATTCCTCTCCTTACTGTATTGATAACTGAAAAGACGCTCGCTCAACGTTCGAATAAAAGGTTCAACGATTCCTTGATCGCGGTGAACGTCTACAATTCCGGTTCCTATTCTTACATCGTGCTTCACCATTTCTTTCTTAACTTCACCCATGAATTCACGCCCGGGATCAACCTGAAGATCAGAGGGCCACTTTAATGGTCCTCTATAAATTTTCTGAAAAGCCTTTGAAACTTCCGAAGACTCCTTTGAAGTGAGTGGTTCAGCGGCCTTGAATCTGCTCGCGACATCAACGACCGTCAATGCGTCCTTGTAAACGTTTCTGCCTCTCGGGAGTTTATCATGGGGGAGGAAAAGAAGATCGGCTTGATGAACTGAATTTGGGGATGTAACGTCAAACTTCGGTCTCGGGATATATATTCTTCGGGGCTAGCAAATAAATCTGCCAGATGGCCTGCTTCATCAGCCAGAGTTTTGCGACATCTTCAGAGACTCCAGCCGTCTGAACCAACTTCTTCACTGGATTCAATCCTTTCCAAAAACCTTTGGGGCTGTAATAAATCTTGGATAATTCACAAGAAATGGCTCGCCGCCAATCCGATTGCCAGGGCCGAAGTTCCAACGTAAATCATCTCTCCCTGTTTTTGTCGAACGGAAGGTTTGTAAACGCCATAATTCGTGTAAACATGACCCGCCTAGATTAGCTCAGCTACCCGCGAGCATGATAAAATTGTAATTTTTTGAAAACAAAAATAAAATGTATGTATGTATGCATGTCTCGCCTGAAAACTGAGGTTCTCGCACTTCGTTCAAATCCATTTGATCTTGATGAGTCTTGTTACAAAGTTTCAAAGCGTAATCAGTGTTTTCAAAGTTTATTTTCGCTTCATCTTTGATTCTATCAATAATGGCCATCCAATCGGGAAGCCTCGTTCTGTTTTCTTGAAACTTTTGATATTCTTTTTCATATTTTTCCACGGCAAAATCGTGTCTTTTCTTTTCTTCTCCAGGTGAATCACCACTCAAATATTTTGCCAGATAATTTCCTCCGACGAATGCCGTGGCATTGATAATCGCTCCTCCAATCATTATCGCTTTTTCGCCATTTTGTTACAACTAATTAGTCTTCACATTTTTGATTTTCAATTTCTTCCTGAATTTCTTTTCTTAATATAATCATTACCGCTTGAACTAATGAGCAGAAAGTGGCGAATCCCAAGGCGGAAACAGTAATTACACTCAACGTTTTATTTAACTCTGCAAAATCTTTTGATCTTCGAGATAATGTTTTGTAGCGATAGAAGCCGCTACTACCACCGTGACAGTGAATTTCACATAGTTCATTATATTCACCGAAGAATCAGAAGTCATCGGCTCTTTAATTACTTTCTTTGCGACCCATCCATATCCAGCCGCTATTCCAGTGATCGTAGCGGCTAATCCATGGGTTTTATTTTTGAGGATGTTCGATCTTCACTTCACTCCGGAACTTCAGGTTACAACGCAACGCTCGCTCTCGCTCAATCCTTTTAGGTTTAACGAGAGACATTAACTCTTCCCTCTTATAATATAATCCCTAGAGAGAAACAACAATATTCACCGCTGAAAGAACTTGAGTGAGTGAAAATGATAATGAAGAATTTTCATTTTCATTTTTAGATTTAACATTCCAGTCTAAATCAGTTCCTTTCTGAGGCGTAGATTGTAGCTTTGCATCTCTTGCTTTTCTGTTGAATTCTGCGAGTCTTTTTTCTGCCGACTCTCTCCGAATCTTTTTTGGGTTTTGTTTTTTTCACAGTCGAGGTCACTTTTTTAGCGGGCTCTTCAATGGTTTTTACAGGCTCTTCAGTGGTTTCTACGGGTTCTTCAATAGTAGTTTCTTCATTTGTTTCGCTATTCATTTTATAGATATTCTCAAGAACTTACTAAAGTTCTTCAGAAGTGTTTTCTAAGTTCTTATCGAGTTCTTCAGGCAAGTTCTTATCAAGTTTTACATTCCTCGCAGTAAGACTGCACTCGCCACTGCCATGTACTTTCCATAGTTCAGGCTCAATATCCGGCGATCATGGAGAGTTCTTCTCTCACCATGAAATTATCGTTCAAGTCTTTCAAGAGTTTACTCCGATCAAAGGGGAGAAAATGGAATATCAATCTACAACTAAGCTGAAGAAAGGTATCAACCATCGCGTCACAAGTCTTTGAAAACAATGAAGTCTTATTCTTTTGAAATTCTCCTCAACATCTTTCTCACTTAATCTCTCGACTTGATCTTGTGCCAGATCAGTTCCAGTCATCTCTTTCGCCTTGCCACTGGCTACCAGGACCGCGAGCCGTTCTCTACGCGAGGCTAACGCCCCCGACTCAGGTTCATCTTCAAGAATGTTCATTACATCTTTCAAGGCTTCTTGCTAAGTGATTTCGATTTTAATACTCAAGATTAATATCAAAAGGATGGCTGAGAGAGGAAACCAGATGTGAATATTTCTTTTTCTTCAACTCGTTAATCAATTTCAGCTTTTCAAAATTCGTTAATCCTCCTCCGTAATTATCAAATATCTCTTTCATGTCTTTCTGTGAGGGAGTATAGAATAATCCTAACGCGGCGATTTTCTCGCGGAATGACTTGGCAATGCTTGTCAGCTGCTGAGTTATTACCCAGACACTGATTCCGTTGTGTCTCGGGCTGAATGCCGAATTCACCAGTTCACCTGATCTCCGTTTCGCATCCCTGGAGGCGGCACAATCATCGAGAATTATCGGGGAATTAGTTCCCTCAAACACGAAACTGGTAATCTTCAACCAATCATTGATTTGATCTCGATGAGGAGTCAAGACGAAGAAATCTCTATCTTCCTCGGCGAAAGCTTAGTAAGTCTCGTTTAACGCGTAAGTGGGGCAGAAAAGGATCGCGTAATCAAGCTTTCCGTTGAATTCATCGCTCAGAAGTAAGTATTTGGTCTTTCCTGAGTTCGTGGGACCGTCTATGAATGCGTTGAATGGAATATTATCGAAATTCATTTTAATTCATATTTTATTCTATAGGCGCAAGCGATACGAGCGAAGCGAAACTTTTGTGGCCATGCGCGAGGGTGTGAATTCCATCTTCCATTTTAAATCTCTCATCATCGTCAGCGCTCAGGGCTACCTTGTTGATTGTCTCAGTAAATAACTCATGCCGATGTGATCTAATTACATTCATCTCCCTCATTTGCTCTTTTCTGCTGAATAAACAATTTTTATAGTCCTGATGTGAAATATTATTTTTCACCACTGATTTTTTTATTCCTTTACACTTTTTTTCTCTTCTGCTTTATGAATCTTGAAACTATATAATTTAGCTCTCAATCCGACGAACTCCTCAATGATCCTCCCTCCCGCTTCATCTTTCATCATTCCTATCACTTTCTAATTATATCCTTGAATCCCTGAAGGATGATCTCCAGGAAAATCGCTGGTGTCAAACTGTTCTCTGACGTCAGATTTAATATCTTCGTAAAAGTCTTCAGTCTCAATCTCAGACATCAGACTGTCGATATCCGTGAATAACAGTTTTGCATTCTCTCCATATTTTTTCTTGATGAAATCCTAGTGAAAGTCATACATCAAAGTCTTGCTGATGTCGAGAATTGACATTTCGTAAATCGGTTTATCGAACGTTAGTTTTATTCGTTTCATATGAATCGCGATGAGATTTTCATCGAATATCGTGAAATGTTTAAAGTTTGGTATCACCGTGAGTTTTCTCGCAGATTCTTGGTTGTTGACCAACTTTACATCAACTCTTTTTCTGATATTCTCCATCTTCTTCCCGAAGACGGAGTTGTTTATCAACTTGAAGAAATCCTTTTCAAAAGAATTCCTCGCTTTCTTCCTGAGTTCAGTGTTCTTTTCAATGTAACTTTTCAACCATGGCTTTCCATCAATTTGATTCCTCGATGAATATTGGTCAACTTTAATCCGAGATCCAGATATTGCTTCAAGTTTCGACGACGAATTACACACTTCTCTTTATTATATAGACTTGGAATCAGCTTTTCAACTTCTTTAACTCTGAAACTCTGCGGGGTTAGCGGATAATCATTATGCAAATTGTGAAGTTCCTCGGGATACTCGAGATCAACCTCGAGAACGCACGGAAAATCGCGCCAGTTATCAAATTCTGAGGAGTCATCCTGCCCCATCCACTCAAAAATTTCAACAGGGAGAGGCTGACACATTGCCCAACCACAGAGATTATTAGCCTCGAGATATTTAATGTATTTTGTGGGCTTGGTTTTATCAAAATCTTCACCCATGTATTTATTATTAGCCCTTGCATATCGGTTTGAAATCATTGAGATTCCTCCTCTTATTCCTTTTTCCACCAACAAAAGCATGTCAACGTCGTTCAACAAATCAAGTTCCACTCCCGACTCTTTCAAAGCCGCGTCCTAGGCTTAACTAGGGGGGGGGGGGGGGGGGGGAGGGGGATACCAAGCGAGATCTAATTTATAAGTTTCAAGACAGACGTTTCAGAATTCTTCAATGACGTCAGCGAGAAGGAGGACATCAGATCTCAGATACAGATCGTGATAATCACCCCGGCGTAGTCTTCATCCCAAACTTCTTCCATACCCTCTTCGCACGCTCATAATCTTCATTAGAGATATCACATTCATTGAGCCTTGACTAAAATTCTCTTTTCCTTGGCAACTGAGTTTCATCAAACTTTGAAATTTCCGGATGGTTTTCATGAATGGCAAAAAGCCCTCCTAATCATGTTCACGTTTTATTTGAATAGCTCGGTTTGTTTTAGCGGTCTGAGTATACTGCATTACACGTATAATAAAGAGAAACAAAGAATTAGATTAGTGAGGACAGCAAACAGTCACACAAGCGAAAGCATACAAGTACGGGGAGAACGAGTGGAGACCTCTTTTCTTTCGTTGTTCTCACTGCGAATCATTGTGTAGCCTGAATTTCAGGCGTCTCCTTTTAAGTCTCACTTCCAAGAACCAGTAATATCGTCTGTGTCTTCACTACCCGAAACCGAGTTTTTATTTTGATTGGTTTATTCGGATTGGAATTCGAGTACGCATAAAATTAATCCTTTTCACGTTTGTCCCCTGTGAAAAACTCCTGCAAATCGTGCTTTTACACAACATGAAGCCGCACTGCGACACTGAGGCGGCGGAGAGGGAGGTTGGGAGAACAAATAAATTTTCCCTTAAATTATTTCATGGATTTTTAAAGAGAGCGCTGCTGCTTTTCGTATACTATCTGTTTAGTCTATGCTGTATTTCCTTCAGCAATATTTTTCTTTCCAGTCTGCTTAAAACGGGCATTTTGCAATTGTCTTCGGAACGGCGTTTCTGGGTCTCTTGGGACTCTTATATTGGCGCGAAATCAGCTGAGGCTCCATTTTTAAAACTGCTACCTTCCTGGAACCCTCCTTCCATACATTCGCGATAAACCCAACATGTATGACTTTTTAAGGCTTGGGGTATTGTCATGACCTGCTGCAAATAAAGACAGTGGAAGACTACGAACAGTCGGTTATTTTGTTCCTGAAATCCTCCGCGTGATTGGAAAACCCGAAGTTTGCAAACCAGGGAAAGAAACGAGAAGGGAATGAGGCGAGACAGCAAAAGAAAGCTTTTCCTTCTTTCCGCGTCCGCGCTTCTCGCCGCTTGATCGTTCTTTTGCTTCGCATGAGTCGTGTATTCGCGCCGCATGCTAGGAAAAGAAAGGGATGACTCCAACTCTAAGCTAGTGGCGTGCATCCCCCCAACAGATGCTGGACGACAGATTCATTTACAGGCCGTTTATCTAACAACTAATTGAATGTTGATAATTACGCTTCTTACTGGGTGACCCCTCATGATATAAGCTATATATTCAAGGGCGACGCCAAAAGGTATGGTCATATAGAGAATATTACATTTCCGCGTGTGAATATTATATTCACACTAATGACGACGTTTTTGACGATTTTCCGAAGATTTCCGACCACTTTCCAAAGATTTCCGAAGACTTTCCAAATCGCTCCGAAGGCCAGACTAACGCTTCCGAACATTTTCCGAAGATTGTTGAAGATTGCCGAAGACGACCGAAGAAGATCCGAAGATGTTTCGATCATACATCAGCAAATTTAAGTGTAGTTAAAGGGACAAAAGAAAAATGTTATGATAAAGGAATCATATCTTCACAGTGTGAAAGATAAAATAGTATCTTCACTACGCGCGATGGAGATATGATTTTTTAGTAAAAGTAGAAATCCTGGTATTTCACTGGTGTTTATATAATAAATAACCGTTCTGGTCTGAAATAGGGTATGTTATGTACACTTTGGACAGCAATTAACTATCATTTCAAAACAATCTATTTTTATCAGTGTTTTCATACATAATTATAACAATTAACATCGGGAATTTGAAACAAACCGAAGCAATTTCTCTGCCGGAACTTGTCTGATATAGGGTTAGAGATATCACATAGTTTAGTCTAAAATACAGTAAGAATTTCAAGAAGGCGTTGCACATACTCCACCCAAATGTTCGAGAGGTAAACCCGAGGAGAACACTCAACTTAAGAAATGAAACGATATGGTGCGATAATGGAAACGCTTTTTTACAAAGTGCTGAGTTCTGAACTTTATTAAGATATTAATGCAAGCAAGACAGGTACGGATACGGTTTTTAATGAAGGTGGTGTATTTCTTAAACTACTACAAACTACCGTTTACGTTACGTAATTTCCCCAAATGAACTTTTGTTCACAAAAATGGTGCAAGCCACTGCACCAATTAAATTGTTTTAATTCTGCAATCTATCTTAAACACGTATATACAGACCATGAAATACTTGTTGTAATTCTACCAAATGAACGTTCGTTCACAAAAGACAGCAGACCTCCTCCTGAATTAGACTAATGTTGGCAGCTATATAATACATTTGTATACAGACTGTGAATTCCTTAATGTAATTTCTCCAAATGAACTTTCGTTCGAAAAAATGGTGTAAGAGCCACCAATTAAATTGTGTTTATGCCTGTATCTATCTTATACATGTGTCTAAAAACTACTGATGAATGTAATTCCTCCAAATGAACTTACATTCGCAAAAATGATGCAAGCCACCCATTAAATTGCACTATACATAACGCAAACACTGTCCCTTTCATGTTACAAGAGGATTCTTTAGAAATCCTTTCACAGAAGTCCTTAAACCTTTCGTATTGCAGGTCTCATGATTTCTAAACATGTTATTTATTCTCATTTCATCTTTGATTTCTCGGTGTTTAAATCCAGTGGAAAGCTACTTCCATGAATTTTCCCAGCTCGGGCGTATCTTGCGCACAGATTCACAGAGGACTTAGTGTCTTGTAATGCATCAAAAACGAGATACAGAGTCTTATCAGTTCTAAACATTGAGAAAAGAGTTGACAGTACATGTACGTCGCCACACAGCAGAGCATGGAAATGTATGTTTGGAAATTTGAATTTGCTTTTGATCAAACATTGTGGCGAGTTCTAGATACATTCCTCTCTCAACCGAAAGTATGACTAACTGAGAAATGAAATCCTAAACTTCTATCCTAATTAAGCTCCGATACCCAAACTACGGTCACTGCTATCCTGATAACTGAACCTGTTTTTCTCTAAACGATATACCGATATGTATTCATTTGAACTTTTTTCTTTATTATGTTCTTCTTGTTCAGATTACTGCTTAGTTCAGTGTGGGACCATGTACTTAACAGTGGAGCCACCTTACCACTTCTACTTTGCAAATTAAAGATCAAAAGAGGTATGTCAATGAAACACTGTACTATATATTCAGTATGCGCATTCAAGTTCGTAGACATGGGGAAAACCAGGCTCGCTGCAGATAAAACTACTGTAAACAGACAAGGTTAAAGCCTCCTGCCCTAGATTAAAACGCATTTGCAATGGCGAGGCGGAACTCGAACCCTGAGCTTTACATTGGAGTCATACGCACCAATCATTAGGCCACCACGCTCCATTTTTGACTCACCATCACATTAAAAAAAACTTTCAACAATGCTGTCGCTCATAATAAGAGTTGTTGACCCATAGGACGCATACAAGGTCAAAAAATAAAACTAAGGGATCAACATTCATGTTTTATAGCGGTTGTATTGGTACTACCTCTAAGCTACCAAAACAAATCAGTGTTACAAAATGTTCCATTTTTCTTGTCGATAATTTTTTTCCCTCAGCTGCTAAAGCTATTATAATATGCTATTGTAAAATTTTAGAAGGCTTCTTCCCTGTGAATAAAACTTTTGCCCTGCATACTCGATAGTAAACCCTCCTTCACTTTCCTTCTTATGGCACATAAAACTCTTTATAAACTTAAATCCTGTTGCTTCATAAACGACTCTAAATTGAGAACTCCTGAAGCCACTTGATTTGTTCTTCTTGGACAAGTCAGGTTAGGTCATGTGTTTAGGCAATTTGGCGGGCAGTTGAAACGACGTAGACATGGGCACCAGCCGGCAAGCGTAGAAGCCAGCTCTCTGCGAAATTTGTCACTCATCAGGATATAAATGCAAGGGTTTATTGCGCTATTGGCATGCCCGAGCCAGATGAAGAAGAATTCCACTTCAAGAGGTAACATACCGTTTGCATATAGATCAGGTCGTACGAACCAAAAGTAGTGATTGACATACGTTGGGAACCAACACAACGCAAATACGACGACAATGACGACCAGCAGTCTCACAACTTTGCGTTTCGACTTTTCAGCTGCAGCACGATTACTATCTGTTGCATTTCCGGGAATTATACGACGCCACAATTTACGGCAAATTAAGAAATAAATGACGATGATTATAGAAAGAGGAAGCCCGTAAAGCGCGACAAAAACAATGCTGTGAAAGATCTTGAGGACACGATAAGTTTCCTTAAAAGCTGGATCGTTTGGATCTTCCCAGGGCCAAACTTGTACACATTGGTAAACGTTTTGAGATGAATTAAACTGAACTTGAGACAAGATAGAATATGGCAGCATTAACACAAAGGACAGGATCCAAATGGTGCCTGACAAGATTTTCGGCTTTCGGAAGATCTTCTCTCTTAAAGGATAGAATACTGCGTAAAATCTATCGAATGAAATGAGCACCATTGTTAGGACAGTCGCCGCTATTGAAACTGAGATGAGGTACCACTGAGCTTTGCATGTTATGTTACCCAGTATTCCTCCAACCCAGGTGACTCCACGGTAGTAGAAGCTCACTTGGTACGGCATCACTGTGAAAGTTAAAAGCAGATCTGCAAAGGCCATGTTGGCAATGAAGAGGTTTGTGACTCTGGTAGATTGAGAGGGCTTCTTCAACACCACGAACGGGCCAAGGGTGTTGCCTAATAAAGCAATAATGAAAATCATTGCATACGCTGTCGTCATGCCAATCTTGATTTTTGCAGGAATACTGAACGGTTCCGGCGGTGGAAAGGTGATGTTTGTTGCTAGGAAAGAAATCAAGAACTATATTGCTTTATCTTTATAAAGGGTTCTCTCCTTAGCATAAACATCAAAATGTGGTAAAACACTTACGATTTAGGATTTTAGGTTTTTAAAGAATTAGGATTTTAATTTTAAAGTATTGTAAAGCGCCATGGACAATTAGTGGAAAATAGCGCTATATAAATGTATATTTATTTATTTATTTATGAACAACAACAGATGCAGAAGAACTTTAACACCATTCTCTTACTTATTTCGATGTCACGTTCAGAGAAGAAAGGAGAACATAATATTTGGTTGTTTAACCAGTATATTATCTGTCAATGTCTGGAACTTTACTTTCTTTAATTAGCAACGGGAAACTTGCTTGGCCGAGTGGTCAGCGCGTCGGACTCGCAATCCAGCGGTCCCGAATACCGTCTGACCACTACTTGGGTGTTTTTCACGGTAGTCCCGAATTCAAATCCTCAGCCAAGCTTGTAAATAGCCAACTGGTTTGCCTCCGTCCAGTTGGGATTCTTAGCAATGTTATGTTCAATGTGAATCATTTGTTTGAGTTGTTTGCTCGGCCAGCAGCCTTTGCATTTGCTATAAACATTGCCGAGGGTAAATAACGGTTATATTATGTTGTGTTGTGTTGTGATGCGTTGCGTTGTGTTGTGCTGTGCTGTGCTGTGCTGTGCTGTGCTGTGCTGTGCTGTGCTGTGCTGTGCTGTGCTGTGCTGTGCTGTGCTGTGCTGTGCTGTGCTGTGCTGTGCTGTGCTGTGCTGTGCTGTGCTGTGCTGTGCTGTGCTGTGTTATTGTTATGTTGTGTTGTGTTGTGTTGTGTTGTGTTGTGTTGTGTTGTGTTGTGTTGTGTTGTGTTGTGTTGTGTTGTGTTGTGTTGTGTTGTGTTGTGTTGTGTTATATTATGTTATGTTACAACGATAAACGAGAAAAAACAACGAAAAAAAACAACGATATCCATTTTTGTTATTTCCATATCATGATCCCATGTAGATGCCATCAAGCAAATAAAAACACAACTGTCATATAAGCTGTAATTTTCATTCAATTGGATTTTGATGATCAAAATCCTAAACTTTCGAGCTTGGAAATAATAAATAACAGATTTACCATTTGCTCCCGCTGTGGTAGTGTTGTTCGTCATGTTTACAGAAAATGGCATCTCCGTGATCCTGCATGATTCAAATAGAACGTGATAAAAATTATAAACATTCTAGGACTGCAAGAGGAGTTCTTGAAATTATTTAACTATGAAATATCGGTATCTACTTTAATCAAACAAGAATTCTCACATGAGCTAAATTCTTTATCAAAAATGTGAATCTTATTTAGCATTTTGAAACGTTTTGTAGAAGAGAAGATTAGTTTTCCTTGCTTCGCAAATTAGCGATCCGCTTCTAATTTTCCTGCAGGGACACCAGAAAGCCCGGTCTGAATATGATTACTCCCTCGCTTTAGTGTTTTGCTTACTTTTTGACTATAAATTTTTCCATTCTTTTAAAAGTGTTGTCAACTGAAAGACTGAATGACGCAGACGTGCACAGATGGTTCAACTCAGTCGACTTCCCTTTTGATAAGTTTTTAATTAGTCTTTCTTTCGGCGATCAAACACGGTAAATCAACTTTGATGCTTGGAGATATCTGGTGTGCAATTTTGATTAAATGCCAACTAATTATGTGCGGAGAATCAAATTTTGCTGAAAATTAATAGTGAATGTTTTTTATCCGATGTCAGTTGCGATGAACTAAGAACTTTTTCTCTATTTTTAAAAGCCTGCATATAGGGATCAAACACAAAAACCCAGTTTCTCTACTGTCAACTCTCGCTCTTCATGGAGGAGTATACTTAAAGATATAAAATCTTTTTAGCCGCACTACACAAAGTGTAGTTCATTTTTTTTGGAAAACTAAGCAATCTGAATACGGACTTCCGCTAAAAAAGATTGCTCACTAATTAATTTGGTAGAGTTGCTTCACTGAAGCAAGATTATTCTTCAACATTTTTTTCACGAAGAAAGTTTTTTTTCTTTTTTTAGTCTGGCTACAATTCTGTTTGCCAAGGAAAGTGGTTTGAAAAATCTATGTACGTGCTTAAATATCTTGCCTCGAAAAAACAATAGTCAGATAATGTGTGCATGCATACTTTGGCGTACTAGCTAACTTAATTAATTCTTCCCGAACTATTTCTCTTGTTTTAATACTGGTAACAAAACTTTCGGATCTCTGTTACTTGGATGTTCAAAACACATGTGGCTCTTGAACACTCGGACGCTAATCATATCATCTAAGTATACGGAACAACATGCTTTCTTGTTTGAAAAAGCTCTTACCTTAAGACTAAAGAAGATATCCCTGTGACTGTATAACGTTACATAACTTAACCAGCGAGTGTTTAGTAAATGCAGTTGACTCGGTCAAGAGCAGTGGGTGTGTTTGGTGTTGGAGATTTCGTCGACAGCTATGAATAGCGTGAAGGTTTTCATTTCTTAACTGCCTGTTTAATAATCCTCTTGAGACCGGGAAGGTGGGCACCAAATTTCGAACGCTTGAAAGCTGATTGGTTGATTTTGACAAAAATGTCTTGCGTTTTCATTGGCCAGTTCTTCAATTCCTATTGAGTAACCCTATTAAGCCCGGGAGAGTGGAAAACCAAATTAACGCTTGTAATTTGGCCGAGAAGCACGGTGTTGGCATGGTAGTCGCATTTGAACCGGTTGTTTTTAATACTTTGAACGAATGAAAAAACTTAAACTTCCAGATTTTTTTGTTTATATTTAAAAAAAAGATTGACCTTATTTCCTTCTTATGACTACGTTAGGTTTATTTATCGGTTTTGACTACTTTTGCTGAATTAATGGTGCATAAAAAATATGAAATCCGAGATGGCGGATCGACAATGGCAGGAAGCTATTTCAAAAAATGACTATTTTTCCTTCAAAGGCCAATAGTTTAAAGGAAGAATGACCCAAAAAATGACTCAGCTGAGAATGCTTTTTAGTCTATATAAACTAAATAAATTTTTATCCAAGTTAAAAAGCATGCAAATGGGGATTAAACTCAAACACCCAATTTTTCTGCTCTTCGCGCTATCTGGCATGGCGTACAACCTAAATTAAATGTCAATTACGTGTGGGGAATTAATTTTGAATTTACTGAGCTAAGATCCATGTCAAAACGTGTACAATTTCTGATTAACTACCAACTGATTCTGTGCTAATATTTAATTTTAGTTTTATTGAGCTGAGAATTAATAGGAAATGTTAGTCTTTTTTATCGTATGTCGGCGACGATTGCTTATCGATGTTTAATTTATAAACCCTGCGCGTGGGGTTCAAACTCAAACACCCAGTTTCTATGCTGTCAGCTCCTGCTCTTTGTTGAGAAATGTAGCGTTAAAGCTACGGCTTTTCCCCGAAGTCTAATATAGTTTCTGGGAAACAGAATAGAGTAACTAAAGGCTTTCAATGAAAAAGATCCTAGCTAATTAAATCGGTCGACGTTTTCTTCGTATTAGCTTTTAATATTGTTTTATATTTCCGCCATAGAGAAAGCCTTTTTTAGTTTTCTCTGGCGTACAATTCTGATTAAACCATAACTACAATTAAATAACATGATGAACATTGTGCAGCTCGCGCGGAGGTGGCGGCGAGCGAAGTTGAGAGAACAAATAAATCGTCCTTAAAAATATATTGTGTATTCAAAGGAGAGTGTCCGTGCGTTTGGTCTACTTAAACACCGTGTTTCTTTTACTATTAGCTTCGTGTCCATTTAATGGATTCTTTCAATTGTGTTCTGTACGAGCTTCTGGGTCTGGCAGCTCTCATATTGGCGTTCAATCAGCAACGGCTGCATTTGCAAAGCTACTACCTTCCTGGAATCCTGGAATCCTCTTTTCATTCGTTCTTTGTAAACCAAGTACCCTCGAAAAGACAGTTAACGACTAAATAACTTGCAGATTGTTCATATACAAACCGATTGATTGTTCTTAACTACGCCACTTAAAATGCCCCCAACCCCACTTCCCCTGGGGTGTTACCTTTATAAGTTAGGCCTTCAAGCGCGGCGCCAAAGGGAATGGTTATTGAATCATTTTTGTTTAAAATAGGGTATGTTCTGTACACTTAAATTAGCTAATGGGTATACCTGTTAAAATAATCTACTTTTATTATTGTTATTATTTATCTTTAAATAACATCGGGAATTTTGAAGCAAACCTGGGAAGAGTCTAGTCTAATAAAAGGTATAGATGCTTGGCTGACGTGTTCGAAATAGAGTAGTGAAAATCATATAATTTGTTCTGAAATAAAGTAACAATTTCAAGAAACCCGTCCCACAACCTCCACCCAACTTTTCGGGAATTAACCCAAGCGAAAATAACAAAGGAAGTAACCTTAGAAGTGGCCCCTAATTTTCCTCTCTTAAGAATGGTAGTCTGTCATGAGAAGTGCATAACAACGGTGTGGGATTGAAACGCTTGCTGCATAGTACTGACATTTTACTTTATTAAGAGATACGACGCCAAACAAATGAAGTATTGATATGGATTTTAATTAGCATGGCATCTTTCTTACGCTAATACAAACTTCCATTTACCTTACGTAATTCTGCCAAATGAACTATCGCTCACAAAAGTGCAGTGAACCACAAATTCTATTGTACCGTGCCATCATATGCATGTGTATACAGTCTGGGACTTCCTTAATTAATGCCGGTAATTTCTCGGTTATTCGCAAAAATTGTTTTAGCCACCAATTAAATTGTGTTTATACTGGTATCTACATGTACCTTACATAAAGACTATGAATGTAGTTTCTCCAGTTTAACTTTCATTCACAAAATGGTGCTATTAAACTGCAGCTAAGCATAAAGGGAAGGTTATCTGTTTAATGCTGACAAGAGGATTCCTTTTTAAGTTTCTTAGAAATCCTTTCAATGAAGTCCTTAGACCTTTCGTATTGCAGGTCTTATGACTTCTAAAATATTATTTATTTACATCCAATGACAGTTTTCTTCTTGTTTACATCCATTAGAAAGCTTCATCAATGTAGTTCATGTCCACCACAGACGTATCTTGCAAATAATGTCTTATAATTAACAAATAAAGGAGCCTCGACTGTGCTCTGTTCTGTTGTAAAGCACACAGGAAGCGGTAGAGCACGAAAGAAGTGTAGGGGAAAACACGAGACGAAGTCGAGTGTTTTTCCCCACTTCTTGAGTGTTCTACTGCTTCCTAAGTGCTCTACAAAGGAACAGAGCACAGTCGAGGCTTCTTTATTTGTTTTATGATGATAAAGAATCCAATAATTTCCCCACGCATTCGGCAGAATTTTCAAACCAAACTTTATTTTCCAAGTGGCGTCAGCCGTGCTCTGTTCTCAGATAAAGCACGCTAAAATAAGCCAATCACAATCCTTGTTAGCATTGTTCAAATAATTTGATTGGCTAACGAAGTGACAGCTGTCAATCACAAACTGGACTTCATATAAGCTTTCAGTTTCGAGTAGTTTCGAGCGGCTTTCGAGAGAAGAACGATGCCTTCAAAGTTTGCTTTTTAGTTAATTTTCAAATAAGAATCTAAAGGCAGGTAAAGGTTTGTCAGTTCAGAGGAATCCGGCCGTACTGTGGCTCATGAAAACGTGCACTTTTCCAATGGAGATTACGAAACCAGGAGCTCAAAGCTTGCGGATGAAAATGCGAAATGCTGAGTTGAATTTGAAAAGAGCTACAGTTATTTACGGCTTGCAGCCGCTTCCAGCAACATCGCCCGAACTAGCGTAAAAGGTAGGCAGACTAAGAGGAGAATACCAGAGCAAGCTTTGAGCTGACCACTCGTCGGTTCACTTCGCTGAGATGACCAGAGAACGAGCGTTACTACACTGCATGTAAGTGTTGTTTTGAGCAATTGAGCATTTTTACAAAAATAAAGTTTCTCATCATAAACAGAGACAGCTCAGTTGTTGTATTCTGTCGTTGTTTTACTTTTTAAGTATAATCCGCCTTCGTAACAAATATAATGTCTTTTATCGAAGCACTGGTTAGGTTGAGAATTTGTTTATTTCGCTGCGTGTTTTGTCGGCGGGAATCTAGCAAAACTTGTCATTTTAGCACAGTTTTCACACTACTGTTGCTAACAATGGTCTCCGTGAGCCATATTTACTGTGGTCATAGAGCTCGTTTCCATTGCGTTTGTCTGAATCACAGGGGATGTTTAATTTGGGTCAAATTTGCCAAAATTCCGAAGCAAACATTTCAAAGCCAGCTTACTGTCATCAACCCGTGCTCAACCCGTGCTCTGTTCTCTGATAAAGCACGCTGTTTCAACCAATCAGAGCGCGCGTTATATGGAAACTTTATTATAATACATTATAAACAAGATACAGAATCTTACATGTACGTCGCTACACAGCAGTGCATTTCTGACGATCTTTACCATGTGGGGAAATTGGAATTCGCATTTGGTCACGCATTGTGTCGAGGTTTAGATATATTCCTCCCTCAACTGAAACAATCTTATCGTTCATGCTAATTAACCGCAGATATCCCAACTATGGTCATGGTTGTGAACTCTAAAACTCCAACCTCCAAACTTAAGCCTACTTTAAAATTGTCTCACGAGTTAAATAGATTTTTTTCCGGGACAATTCTTTAAACAGCACATTCTCTCATTGGAGGGAAAGAAGAAGGACTGACTCCAGGAATTTCTGATAGATAGGGATTGAACTGAGCAGCTACATGAAGGACCATCATAAAATGTGAAGCACCAAACAAATGCCTGTTTTGATATACTGTTTTTGACTAAAAGATAATGATACTTTCTTTTACGCTCTTCTACAATCGTGGACAAAAGTCCTTGGGACACTTATGTAATGTAACGGATCATCTGTGTTTTAGAACTGAAGTATGAAGAAAACGCTGCTATATCCTTTATAAACGGGTTGCTGTCCCCCTTTCCCACCCAACACAATGTTGAAAATCAGTTGAAATTGCACCTACTAATTTTCAACATTGTATGGGGGGTGGGGGGCGAGGTTAGGCAGGTGAAGTTATATTCGCGCCTGGCGTGTACGCAAAAGCACCAAAAGAGGTTTATCGACCATTGTACTGTTTATGTGCTTCTAAATTGCAATTTACGCAATTCTGATTATGTTGTACCCTATTTTAATCCTGTCTTGCAACGACGGCCAAAGAACCATTGAGCTGGACCCGTGTCAATCCCCTCACTTGGAGTATTGCGCCAATCAAGAAGTCCTTGAAACTCACTGACACCAGCAGCTCAGCACTTCGTGAAGAGACGTTTAACGTTGCGAACTGCATTCTCGGTCTTTCCATTGCTCTAAGGATAGCGGGGACTCGAAGTGACATGTTGAAAGTTCCACTGACTGGCCAATGTTGCGAATTCTGACGATGCATAGCAAGGTCCGTTATCAGTGACTACGGATCCGACACCCCGTATCTGCCACATGGCCATTGGACTTCTGATCAGGGCTTTGGAGTTTTCCGTCGAGAGAGAATCCTCCTCACTATAGTTACCAAAGTTGTCCCTCACAACTAGAAGGACCCGGCCTAAGAAATAGTAGAGGTCAGCAGCTATCTTGGCCCAATGGAGTGGAGAAACATCGTGCTGAATTATGGGTTCCCTGACTTGCGAGTCGTGGTGAGTCTGGCAAAGATCATATTGAATAACAAAGTCTTTCATTTGTGAGCTCATCCCAGGCCAGAACATGCATTACCGCAGACGACGAAGACAACCACCAAGGCCAACGTGACTTGAATATTAATGAGCCAGGTACATAATTTCTTTTCTCAGGGCACTGGGAAGCAAACAGATGAGAGCCACGGAAAATCAAGTTCCTTTGGACAATCAGTTCTCTACGGAACTGTTCCAGTTTGAACTGGAAGAAGGGCTGGCCAAATTTCCAGCATGACTCGCTTGAGAGATTTGCAGACTTGATCTTGAGAGGATTTTTTTTTAATCTGTTCCGGTCGTGACGGAGTGAGACTTCACTTCTTCACAAGACGCCGTTTCATTGAGATACGCGGGGCTCAGGGTATCAGCGATATAAATGAGAGGGCCTTTCTTGTACCTAACTTCGAGATTGTAACGCTGAAGTCGGAGCAGCATTCGCTGCAGTCAAACAGGTGCGTGCGTCACAGAGACTCTTTTTAAAAATCTCCTCCAGGGGCTTTTGGTCTCTTTCCACCTGGACGACATCACGCCTAAAATACACTTGTCAAATTTATCGCAAGCGAACACAATGGCGAGGAGCTCTTTCTCAATTTTCAGTTTGGGTAAGGGCTCTCGATGCACAGCTTCCTGGCTGCTGTAATTGAAGAAGAGCGCCTCCACCTAACGCTGCATCAGAAGCATCACATTGGAGGGTGACCTCATCATTTAAGCTGTAGTAACGTAAGACGGGTGCTTGCGTGATGGCCTTTTTAATGTCGCTCCACGCTTTCTGCTTTAAATCTGACCATATCTGACTTTTCTCGCTTCAGGACCTATTGCCGTGAGGAATGTAGCCACGTGGACCTCACCGTTACATTGTAGTGTAGCCACATTTCCCCCCATTCGTTCCATTTCTCTACAACGTTGGAGTCATTAATATCGAGAGAATGAGGCGCAGACAACGACTGAAGATAAGCCATTGTTGATCAAACCACTCCTGACACCATGTAACGAGAAATTTCTTGATAAATGGTTATTTAATAACGGAGCATATTGCGAGCGACTATCCAAGTTCCTACGACGCTAGAATAGTGATCGCCGGCCGCGCGTATATTGACTATAAATTACGAATAACTTATAACTAATAAAACACACTAGACAATAACTGACAATAACGCGGGAAAGCATAGTTCGTAGTTCGTCACAGAAATGACGCAGGCGTGCACAGATGGTTCAACTGGAATAAGAGAAAAGACGTGAAATGTCCTTATATCAATCATCAAATTTTGTGACACACTGCCTCAGTCGACGTTGTGTTTTTACTTGATCTTTCGTTCGGCGATCAAACATGATAATTTAACATGTACACTTCGTAATATTTGGCGTTCAATTTTGAGTAAACAACAACTATTTGACTATGTGCTTAACTCAGTCGCGCTCAACAAAAACTATTCATGATAATGAGATTCTATCGAACTTGTATACCTGACCTTACAACCTTACTTATTTTCTTCTCAGTACATCTGAAGTCTTGAACAAAGATGTTTTTATTGGCTTTCTTTATTTTCCGTTGAGCAACCCTATTAAAATAGGGAGGGGGAAGAGGAGGGGGGGACTTTTGACTCCCCACCAACCTTGCACGTTTGTAATAGGCTTTTTTAATATCCCGTTGAGAAACCCCTATTCACATCGAGATGGGTGAGAGGGGACACTATTGACGCCCCCGCCAACTTTAAAAGTTTGCAATTTGTTTGGGGAAGGAAGCTGATGTTGCCATGGCAACTGCACTTTGACGGGTGATCCTGTCTTAAATGAAATAACTGACACTTCCACATTTTCCTGTTTCATATGTAATACACATACAACTGGTGCAAACTTCGGAATGAACCTACTAACGTATGCACTACGTTTTCGGTCTCTCAACTTATGGATGGTTTTGTATTGGTGCTGTCAGTCTCAATGGAATATAACAAAAAACAATTTTGAAGCATTCACAATAAAGAAAAAGGTTTTCATTCGCAGTCAGTTTTCGTTCTTGATGCAAGACACTGGGCAATTTCCGTGTTCGTTTCACACCGAACGAATGTACCACCAGTTTACGATTATGTCTCTCGAAGCTGCGGAAGATATTTTCACACGACAGAATATAGAGGATTGCTGTAAGAAAATGTTAGTTTCGACTTCAAGTTTAATGTACCAGTGGGCTGTTGATGGTTTTCAAATTAGCCCTTTCGCTGAAAAGCTTCGATTACGGCATTTGGATCGGCCTTAAATATTATTAAAAAAATTGCAGCTTTTTTAAACCAAATTAATGCTTTAGAAACAGCGAGACATGCACTATGATTTACCCAAAGCACATTTATAGATATCACCGCCTTGATCTGTACAATCAAAAGGAAAATGCATGATTTTGCGCCATTTTCGGCTGTGGCTGGGAGCTAAAACTGGGATTTTCGAACTTACCTCGATTTCGCAAAATTTAAAGCGCTTCAGAACCTTTGAATATGGTATTTTCTAAAAGAAACTCACCGTATTTGGAAATGTCCCAGCTGCCGCCTCTTTTTCGCCAATTAGAGAAATTGGCTCTTAATACCGGATCTCTGTTCAAAAATCACTTGGCACTTGAGCGCTTGAAGACTAAACGGATATCATCTCCGGTATATGAAACCAATATGCTTGGACACTGAGCTACATCATCTTTCTTCGTTCAGAATAGCTTTTGATTCGTAACATTTCCCTTAGTTTAAGTTTGATAATAAAGAAGCTTTCTTGTTTGAAAAGCTCTTACCTTAAGACTGAAGAAGATAAGAAGATATCCTTCTCAATTTCTAAGGCGAGTGTGTAGTTAATGTAGTGGACTACGTCAGTCAAGAGCTGTGGGTGTGAATTTTGTCGCAAACTGTGACAGTTATGACTCACGTCAGTGTCATGGGCCATGGCTTTCTTGATTCCCTGTTAAGTAACTCTATTGAGTCCGGGAGGGTTGGCATAAAACTTTCGATGCCTTTAATTTGATTGGTCGAGGAACATGATGTTACCATGCAACCACATGTCGACCGGTGTGTTTGCAAAATTTGAATTTTCCTGTTTTTAATGAAAGAACTGTCAGTTCCACACTGTCTGGTTTTTAATGAAAAAATGGCTTTCTTGCAGTAACATCCGCTTTCATAGATAACTGCACTTTTTCGGTTTCAGAGAAAGAACAGAAAAGCCCGGTCTGAATGTTATAAATACTTAACTCTGGCGTGTTGCTTGATTTTTGACTATTAAGAAAGGCTATTTTTAACGATTTTTAACCTATCGTCAAAAGAAGTGAACATTGCTGACATTTCCGTATTTTCTTGTTTTTAATTTTAAGAAAATTAACTTGGTGGGCTGACGTTTCAATCCTTGTTTTCAACAACCTTAGCTCTACTACTTTTTAGGTAGTTTTCCTGCTCTTCATTGATAGAGGAAGTGTACCTGGAGAAAAGTTCGACTTTGTAGCAGGACTTTCCAAATTGTACTTTATATTTGAGAAAGGAAGCAGTTTGACTATCGACTTCCGCTAAAAATAATTTCTCCCTAATTTGTTTGGTCGATTTGTTTCTCTGAAGCAAGATTATTGAGATATTTTTTTGTCACGAAGAAAACTTTTTATTTTATGTCTGGTGATCAATTCTGACACAAAGCCAACGAACGGATTAACTTAAAGTTTGCTGCACTCGAAAACATTAGTCACACACTTCAGCTTAGTAGCTAAGCAGAAGGCAGGATAATTTTTTGGAACGGATTGCACTAGCTCGAACAGCTAATGTTTTTTTTTTTTTTCGCACGAATAACGTCTTGTGTTTTTGAACGAATTGCAACGAGCCGTTCGAAAAGCCGGTTGACGATTGTTTTGGAAGGGATAGCTCGAGCCTTTCGAACGGATGACAATATTTTTTTGAACGGATAGCTCGAGCCGTTCGAAGGGATGACAATACTTTCTGAACTGATACGCGATGTCTGATGTAGCTCGAGCCGTTCGAACGGTGGCCCATCTCGTTTGAACGGCGAACGAACGGCTAGCCGTTAGCATCGTGTTCGCTTGAGAGGTCACAATTTTTTGGCCTCTTGGTGCATGTGCAGTCTTGAACTATTTCTCTTGCTTTTTATCCTGGTACTGCGCAACACTTTCGGATCTCCATTACTCTTCTGTTGAAAGCACATGTGGCTTTTGAACGCTTGGATACTAAATTGATTTCATCTCAATATATCAAGATGGAACAATATGCTTGATGATTACTACACCTTCTTTCTTCGTTTAGAATAGCTTTTGATTTCTAACGGTTGCCCTAGTTAATTTAGTTTCATAATAATAAACAGGCTTTCTTGTTTAAAAAGTTCTTACCTGAAGACTTAAGAAGGTATCCCTCACTGACTTTAGAAGGTTAGAAGTTGTTTCACACAATGTTTAGTTTGTTCTTCAAAAACACAATAAATTGGACGTTGCTATAGCAACAAAATTACTCAGCTTGAATTAATATGAATTGTTATACCTCCCAACTCGAATACGTTTTCCGATTGGAGGAAAACGTGTCACTTACTGTGGGTCAAAACTGGGGCGAGTAAAACTCACTAACTCCTTGGTGAAACTACAACATGAACTTTCCACTCGCACGTGATCAGCTCGTGCTCCTTGAAACCGCGGCAAATTTGTGAGCCGGCGTAAAGCAAACCAGGATATAAAGACACGGATTTATGGCGCTGTTTGCATGCGCTAACCAAAAAAACACGTACTGAACTTCCGCTAGTAATTTATGCCCATGTTCAGGTTGAATGAACAAAAAATAGTGATTGACATATGATGGGAACCAGCAAAGCGCAAATTCAATGATTATGACAATCAACAGTCGCACAACTTTGCGTTTAGACATTTCGACAACGGCTCGACTTTTTCCTGACACGTTTTCTGGGATCCTACGAGGCCATAACTTGCGGCAAATTAAGACGTAAAGGACTGCCATTACCATCAAAGGGAACGCATACAGTATACAGAAGAGGCAGATGTGAAAGATCTTACGTGACTGCTGAGTCAAGCGTCTCCCCGACACACGCGTACATACGCGTTTCCACTAGGAATAACTTTAACTTTAAAAAAGAGAAGAGTTGGGATCATTGAAATGAAGGGTAAAACCCAAAGAACTGCTGACACGATTCTCGCTTTCGGAAAAATAATAATATGCTTGATGATGACTACACCACTTTTCTTCGTTTAGAATAGCATTTGCTTGCTAGAATTTCTAGTAGTATAATGTTATAACTTCAAAAGCTAACCGGTTTAGTAGCTCTAAATGGGCTCAGTCAACAGCTGTCGGTGCGTTTGCCGTTAAAGCAAAAATCCTCAGTGTAATCCTAATCCTATTTAGTAATCCTATTGAAACTTGAACACGTGAAAGCTGATTGGTCTAGTAAACTATGTTGCCATGACAACCGCGTTTTAACTGATACGTATTTGCTTGTTTTAATGAAAGAACTGACAGTTCCACATTTTCATGTCTGAAATAAAACATACATTTGTTGCAGTAACTTTATACATGACTTTACCTTTTTGGGGCCAGAAGACAAAAAGAAATGCCCGGTCTGCCCATTAAAGGTAGTAGTTAGAAAATGAGAGGTCTGGGCCAGCCCGAGTCCCCAAGGTCAATTTTTGGCCCACTTTTTGGGCTGCAGGAACTTTGAATTATTTTTTTGTTTTCAAAAGTGATAAAACAACTTTGTGAAAAATATAATTAATTTGAAATATATTTATGCAGATTATTAACGAAAAAATATTTCAAAGTTTACATAACTACTTAAAACGCTAAAATATTTTTAACAGTAGTTTTATAAACTCTGAAATATTTTAACGCAGTTATTTTCACTTAGAATCTGCACTAATCTGTTTTAAATTATATTAAAGTATTTTTAAATTAATTTTATAAACACTGAATAAAATTTGAAATAGATTTATGCAGTTTCTAAGTGAAAATAACTGAGTTGAAACTGCAAAAATATATTTCAGATTAATTTGGAATTAATAAAACGTTTTCAGCCACTTCCGAAAAATCAAAAAATAATTATATCGTTGGCAGGTCAAAAAGTGGTCCAAAAATTGATCTTGGGGACTCGGGCTTGCCCAGACCTCTCATTTTCTAAATACTGCTTTGTCCTTTAGCGAGAAAAAATTAGGAGACTGGAGGCAACTCTGTATCCCTCGAGACTATCGTCAACTCTTTCCGGACGAATGCCCTTCCCGGACCATCCTTCAGATAATACAGAACCTTTTCTCCCTTATTCACTATGAACCTATCAATCTTGTAAACTTTCAATGGCCAATTAGGCACCGTGGCTCTATTCTTTTCTCCTTCAAGCTCACCATCACTATAGAGATATCTCACATTCACTAAATAATCCAATCGCTTTCCTTTCAAACCAACGGGTCTCAGATAACATCAATAACTCGTTGAACTCTTTGCATCGACCGCCTTCTCTCTGTTGGCATCAACGGGTCTCTTTCTAGTCAAACGAGTCACCTCATTGTTCAGAGCTTTCACTACTTCTGGAAGCCAGTTCACCCATTCTCCATTTCTCTCAGAGGATTTAATATTCCTCTCCTTACTGTATTGATAACTGAAAAGACGCTCGCTCAACGTTCGAATAAAAGGTTCAACGATTCCTTGATCGCGGTGAACGTCTACAATTCCGGTTCCTATTCTTACATCGTGCTTCACCATTTCTTTCTTAACTTCACCCATGAATTCACGCCCGGGATCAACCTGAAGATCAGAGGGCCACTTTAATGGTCCTCTATAAATTTTCTGAAAAGCCTTTGAAACTTCCGAAGACTCCTTTGAAGTGAGTGGTTCAGCGGCCTTGAATCTGCTCGCGACATCAACGACCGTCAATGCGTCCTTGTAAACGTTTCTGCCTCTCGGGAGTTTATCATGGGGGAGGAAAAGAAGATCGGCTTGACGAACTGAATTTGGGGATGTAACGTCAAACTTCGGTCTCGGGATATATATTCTTCGGGGCTAGCAAATAAATCTGCCAGATGGCCTGCTTCATCAGCCAGAGTTTTGCGACATCTTCAGAGACTCCAGCCGTCTGAACCAACTTCTTCACTGGATTCAATCCTTTCCAAAAACCTTTGGGGCTGTAATAAATCTTGGATAATTCACAAGAAATGGCTCGCCGCCAATCCGATTGCCAGGGTCGAAGTTCCAACGTAAATCATCTCTCCCTGTTTTTGTCGAACGGAAGGTTTGTAAACGCCATAATTCGTGTAAACATGACCCGCCTAGATTAGCTCAGCTACCCGCGAGCATGATAAAATTGTAATTTTTTGAAAACAAAAATAAAATGTATGTATGTATGCATGTCTCGCCTGAAAACTGAGGTTCTCGCACTTCGTTCAAATCCATTTGATCTTGATGAGTCTTGTTACAAAGTTTCAAAGCGTAATCAGTGTTTTCAAAGTTTATTTTCGCTTCATCTTTGATTCTATCAATAATGGCCATCCAATCGGGAAGCCTCGTTCTGTTTTCTTGAAACTTTTGATATTCTTTTTCATATTTTTCCACGGCAAAATGGTGTCTTTTCTTTTCTTCTCCAGGTGAATCACCACTCAAATATTTTGCCAGATAATTTCCTCCGACGAATGCTGTGGCATTGATAATCGCTCCTCCAATCATTATCGCTTTTTCGCCATTTTGTTACAACTAATTACTCTTCACATTTTTGATTTTCAATTTCTTCCTGAATTTCTTTTCTTAATATAATCATTACCGCTTGAACTAATGAGCAGAAAGTGGCGAATCCCAAGGCGGAAACAGTAATTACACTCAACGTTTTATTTAACTCTGCAAAATCTTTTGATCTTCGAGATAATGTTTTGTAGCGATAGAAGCCGCTACTACCACCGTGACAGTGAATTTCACATAGTTCATTATATTCACCGAAGGATCAGAAGTCATCGGCTCTTTAATTACTTTCTTTGCGACCCATCCATATCCAGCCGCTATTCCAGTGATCGTAGCGGCTAATCCATGGGTTTTATTTTTGAGGATGTTCGATCTTCACTTCACTCCGGAACTTCAGGTTGCAACGCAACGCTCGCACGGCTCGCTCGCTCGCTCTCGCTCAATCCTTTTAGGTTTAACGAGAGACATTAACTCTTCCCTCTCATAATATAATCCCTAGAGAGAAACAACAATATTCACCGCTGAAAGAACTTGAGTGAGTGAAAATGATAATGAAGAATTTTCATTTTCATTTTTAGATTTAACATTCGAGTCTATATCAGTTCCTTTCTGACGCGTAGCTTGTAGCTTAGCATCTCTTGCTTTTCTGTTGAACTCTGCGAGTCTTTTTTCTGCCGACTCTCTCCGGATCTTTTTTGGGTTTTGTTTTTTTCACAGTCGAGGTCACTTTTTTAGCGGGCTCTTCAATGGTTTTTACAGGCTTTTCAGTGGTTTCTACGGGTTCTTCGATAGTAGTTTCTTCATTTGCTTCGCTATCCATTTTATAGATATTCTCAAGAACTTACTAAAGCTCTTCAGAAGTGTTTTCTAAGTTCTTATCGAGTTCTTCAGGCAAGTTCTTATCAAGTTTTACATTCCTTGCAGTAAGACTGCACTCGCCACTGCCATGTACTTTCCACAGTTCAGGCTCAATATTCCGGCGATCATGGAGAGTTCTTCTCTCACCATGAAATTATCGTTCAAGTCTTTCAAGAGTTTACTCCGATCAAAGGGGAGAAAATGGAATATCAATCTACAACTAAGCTGACGAAAGGCATCAACCATCGCGTCAGAAGTCTTTGAAAACAATGAAGTCTTATTCTTTTGAAATTCTCCTCAACATCTTTCTCACTTAATCTCTTGACTTGATCTTGTGCCAGATCAGTTCCAGTCATCTCTTTCGCCTTCCCACTGGCTACCAGGACCACGAGCCGTTCTCTACGAGAGGCTAACGCCCCCGACTCAGGTTCATCTTCAAGAATGTTCATTACATCTTTCAAGGCTTCTTGCTAAGTGATTTCCATTTTAATACTCAAGATTAATATCAAAAGGATGGCTGAGAGAGGAAACCAGATGTGAACATTTCTTTTTCTTCAACTCGTTAATCAATTTCAGCTTTTCAAAATTCGTTAATCCTCCTCCGTAGTTATCAAATATCTCTTTCATGTCTTTCTGGGAGGGAGTATAGAATAATCCTAACGCGGCGATTTTCTCGCGGAAAGACTTGGCAATGCTTGTCAGCTGCTGAGTTATTAGCCAGACACTGATTCCGCTGTGTCTCGCGCTGAATGCCGAATTCACCAGTTCACCTGATCTCCGTTTCGCATCCCTGGAGGCGGCACAATCATCGAGAATTATCAGGGAATTAGTTCCCTCAAACACAAAACTGGTAATCTTCAACCAATCATTGATTTGATCTCGATGAGGAGTCAAGACGAAGAAATCTCTATCTTCCTCGGCAAACGCTTGGTAAGTCTCGTTTAATGCGTAAGTGGGGCAGAGAAGGATCGCGTAATCAAACTTTCTGTTGAATTCATCGCTCAGAAGTAAGTATTTGGTCTTTCCTGAGTTCATGGGACCGTCTATGAATGCGTTGAATGGAATATTATCGGAATTCATTTTAATTCATATTTCATTCTATAGGCGCAAGCGATACGAGCGAAGCGAAACTTTTGTGACCATGCGCGAGGGTGTGAATTCCATCTTCCGTTATCAATCTCTTATCATCGTCAGCGCTCAGGGCTACCTTGTTGATTGTCTCAGTGAATAACTCATGCCGATGTGATCTAATTACATTCATCTCCCTCATTTGCTCTTTTCTGCTGAATAGACAATTTTTATAGTCCTGCTGTGAAATATTATTTTTCACCACTGATTTCTTTATTCCTTTACACGTTTTTTCTCTTCTGCTTTATGAATCTTGAAACTATATAATTTAGCCCTCAATCCGACGAACTCCTCAATGATCCTCCCTCTCGCTTCATCTTTCAACATTCCTATCACTTGAATCCCTGATGGATCATATCCAGGAAAATCGCTGGTGTCAAACTGTTCTCTGACGTCAGATTTAATATCTTCGTAAAAGTCTTCAGTCTCAATCTCAGACATCAGACTGTCAATATCCGTGAGTAACAGTTTTGCATTCTCTCCATATTTTTTCTTGATGAAATCGTAATGAAAGTCATACATCAAAGTCTTGCTGATGTCGAGAATTGACATTTCGTAAATCAGTTTATCAAACATTAGTTTTGTTCGTTTCATATGAATCGCGATGAGATTTTCATCGAATATCGTGATATGATTAAAGTTTGGTTTCACCGTGAGCTTTCTCGCAGATTCTCGGTTGTTGACCAACTTTACATCAACTCTTTTTCTGATATTCTCCATCTTTTTCCCGAAGACGGAGTTGTTCATCAACTTGAAGAAATCCTTTTCAAAAGAATTCCTCGCTTTCTTCCTGAGTTCAGTGTTCTTTTCAATGTGACTTTTCAACTATGGCTTTTCATCAAATTTGATTCCTCGATGAATATTGGTCAACTTTAATCCGAGATCCAGATATTGCTTCAAGTTTCGACGACGAATTACACACTTCTCCTTATTATATAGATTTGAAATCAGCTTTTCAACTTCTTTAACTCTGAAACTCTCCGGGGTTAGCGGATAATCATTATGCAAATTGTGAAGTTCCTCGGGATACTCGAGATCAACCTCGAGAACGCACGGAAAATCGCGCCAGTTATCAAATTCTGAGGAGTCATCCTGCCCCATCCACTCAAAAATTTCAACAGGGAGAGGCTGACACATTGCCCAACCACAGAGATTATTAGCCTCGAGATATTTAATGTATTTTGTGGGCTTGGTTTCATCAAAATCTTCACCCATGTATTTATTATTAGCCCTTGCATATCGGTTTGAAAGCATTGAGATTCCTCCTCTTATTCCGTTTTCCACCAACAAAAGCATGTCAACGTCGTTCAACAAATCAAGTTCCACTCCCGACTCTTTCAAAGCCGCGTCCTAGGCTTAACTAGGGGGGTGGGGGGGGGGGGGGGGGAGTGAAATACTAAGCGAGATCTAATTTATAATTTTCAAGACAGACGTTTCAGAATTCTTCAATGACGTCAGCGAGAAGGAGGACATCAGATCTCAGATACAGATCGTGATAATCACCCCGGCGTAGTCTTCATCCCAAACTTCTTCCATACCCTCTTCGCATGCTCATAATCTTCATTAGAGATATCACATTCATTGAGCCTTGACTAAAATTCTCTTTTCCTTGGCAACTGAGTTTCATCAAACTTTGAAATTTTCGGATGGTTTTCATGAGTGGCAAAAAGCCCTCCTAATCATGTTCACGTTTTATTTGAATAGCTCGGTTTGTTTTAGCGGTCTGAGTATACTGCATTACACGTATAATAAAGAGAAACAAAGAATTAGATAAGTGAGGACAGCAAACAGTCACACAAGCAAAAGCATACAAGTACGCGGAGAACGAGTGGAGACCTCTTTTCTTTCGTTGTTCTCACTGCGAATCATTGTGTAGCCTGAATTTCAGGCGTCCCCTTTTAAGTCTCACTTCCAAGAACCAGTAATACCGTCTGTGTCTTCACTACCCGAAACCGAGTTTTTATTTTGATTGGTTTATTTTTTTAACGTGGGAATTATTGTACATAAAGCTAGCGAGGAGGGAATTCGAGTACGCATAAAATTCATCCTTTTCACGTTTGTCCCGTGTGAAAAACTCCTGCAAATCGTGCTTTTATATAACATGAAGCCGCACTGCGACACTGAGGCGGCGGAGAGGGAGGTTGGGAGAACAAATAAATTTTCCCTTAAATTATTTCATGGATTTTTAAAGAGAGCGCTGCTGCTTTTCGTATACTATCTGTTTAGTCTATGCTGTATTTCCTTCAGTAATATTTTTCTTTCCAGTCTGCTTAAAACGGGCATTTTGCAATTGTCTTCGGAACGGCGTTTCTGGGTCTCCTGGGACTCTTATATTGGCGCGAAATCAGCTGAGGCCCCATTTTTAAAACTGCTACCTCCCTGGAACCCTCCTTCCATACATTCGCGATAAACCCAACATGTATGAGTTTTTAAGGCTTGGGGTATTGTCATGACCTGCTGTAAATAAAGACAGTGGAAGACTACGAACAGTCGGTTATTTTGTTCCTGAAATCCTCCGCGTGATTGGAAAACCCGAAGTTTGCAAACCAGGGAAAGAAACGAGAAGGGAATGAGGCGAGACAGCAAAAGAAAGCTTTTCCTTCTTTCCGCGTCCGCGCTTCTCGCCGCTTGATCGTTCTTTTGCTTCGCATGAGTCGTGTATTCGCGCCGCATGCTAGGAAAAGAAAGGGACGACTCCAACTCTAAGCTAGTGGCGTGCATCCCTCCGACAGATACTGGACGACAGATTCATTTACAGGCCGTTTATCTCAGAACTAATTGAATGTTGATAATTACGCTTCTTACTGGGTGACCCCTCATGATATAAGCTATATATTCAAGGGCGGCGCCAAAAGGTATGGTCATATAGAGAATATTACATTTCCGCGTGTGAATATTATATTCACACTAATGACGACGTTTTTGACGATTTTCCGAAGATTTCCGACCACTTTCCAAATCGTTCCGAAGGCCAGACTAACGCTTTCGAACATTTTCCGAAGATTGTTGAAGATTGCCGAAGACGACCGAAGAAGATCCGAAGATGTTTCGATCATACATCAGCAAATTTAAGTGTAGTTAAAGGGACAAAAGAAAAATGTTATGATAAAGGAATCATATCTTCACAGTGTGAAAGATAAAATAGTATCTTCACTACGCGCGATGGAGATATGATTTTTTAGTAAAAGTAGAAATCCTGGTATTTCACTGGTGTTTATATAATAAATAACCGTTCTGGTCTGAAATAGGGTATGTTATGTACACTTTGGACAGCAATTAACTATCATTTCAAAACAATCTATTTTTATCAGTGTTTTCATACATAATTATAACAATTAACATCGGGAATTTGAAACAAACCGAAGCAATTTCTCTGCCGGAACTTGTCTGATATAGGGTTAGAGATATCACATAGTTTAGTCTAAAATACAGTAAGAATTTCAAGAAGGCGTTGCACATACTTCACCCAAATGTTCGAGAGGTAAACCCGAGTAGAACACTCAACTAAAGAAATGAAACGATATGGTGCGATAATGGAAACGCTTTTTACAAAGCACTGACTTCTGAACTTTATTAAGATATTAATGCAAGCAAGACAGTTATGGATACGGTTTTTAATGAAGATGGTGTATTTCTTAAACTAATACAAACTACCGTTTACGTTACGTAATTTCCCCAAATGAACTTTTGTTCACAAAAATGTTGCAAGCCACTGCACCAATTAAATTGTTTTTATTCTGGCATCTATCTCAAAAACATGTATATACAGACCATGAAATACTTACTGTAATTCTACCAAATGAACGTTCGTTCACAAAAGGCAGCAGACCTCCACTTCAATTAGACTAATGATGGCAGCTATATAATACATTTGTATACAGACTGTGAATTCCTTAATGTAATTTCTCCAAATGAACTTTCGTTCGCAAAAATGGTGTAAGAGCCACCAATTAAATTGTTTTTTTGCTGGTATCTATCTTGTACATGTGTCTAAAAACTACTGATGAATGTAATTCCTCCAAATGAACTTACATTTACAAAAATGATGCAAGCCACCCATTAAATTGCACTATACATAACGCAAACATTGTCCCTTTCATGTTACAAGAGGATTCTTTAGAAATCCTTTCAAAGAAGTCCTTAAACCTTTCCTATTGCAGGTCTCATGATTTCTAAACATATTATTTATTCTCATTTCATTTTTGATTTCTCGGTGTTTAAATCCGGTGGAAAGCTACTTCCATGATTTTTCCCAGCACGGGCGTATCTTGCGCACAGATTCACAGAGGACTTAGTCTCTTGTAATGCATCAGAAACGAGATACAGAGTCTTATCAGTTCTAAACATTGAGAAAAGAGTTGACAGTACATGTACGTCGCCACACAGCAGAGCATGGAAATGTATGTTTGGAAATTTGAATTTGCTTTTGATCAAACATTGTGGCGAGTTCTAGATACATTCCTCTCTCAACCGAAAGTATGACTAACTGAGAAATGAAATCCTAAACTTCTATCCTAATTAAGCTCCGATACCCAAACTACGGTCACTGCTATCCTGATAACTGAGCCTGTTTTTCTCTAAACGATATACCGATATGTATTCATTTGAACTTTTTTCTTTATTATGTTCTTCTTGTTCAGATTACTGCTTAGTTCAGTGTGGGATTATGTACCTAACAATGGCGCCACCTTACTACACTTCTACTTTGCAAATTAAAGATCAAAGGAGGTATGTCAATGAAACACTGCACTATATATTCAGTATACGCATTCAAGTTCGTAGACATGGGGAAACCCAGGCTCGCTACAGATAAAACTACTGTAAACAGACAAGGTTAAAGCCTCCTGCCCTAGATCAAAACGTATTTGCAATGGCGAGGCGGAACTCGAACCCTGAACTTTACATTGGAGTCATACGCACCAAACATTAGGCCACCGCGCTCCATTTTTGACTCACCATCACAGTAAAAAAAAAACTTTCAACAATGCTGTTGCTCATAACAAGAGTTGTTGACCCATAGGACGCATACAAGGTCAAAAAATAAATCTAAGGGATCAACGTTCATGTTTTATAGAGGTTGTATTGGTACTACCTCTAAGCTACCAAAACAAATCAGTGTTACAAAATGTTCCATTTTTCTTGTCGATAATTTGTTTCCCTCAGCTGCTAAAGCTATTATAATATACTACTGTAAAATTTTAGAAGGCTTCTTCCCTGTGAATAAAACTTTTGCCCTGCATACTCGATAGTAAATCCTCCTTCACTTTCCGTCTTATGGCATATTATACTCTTTATAAACTTAAATCCTGTAGCTTGATAGACGACTCTAAATTGAGGACTCCTGAAGCCACTTGATTTGTTCTTCTTGGACAAGTCAGGCTAGGTCATGTGTTTAGGCAATTTGGCGGGCAGTTGAAACGACGTAGACAAGGAGAAGTATACTTGAAGAATATAAAATCTTTTTAGCTGCACAAAGTGTAGTTCATTTTTTGGAAAGCTAAGCAGACTGAATACGGACTTCCGCTAAAAAAAGATCGCTCACTAATTAATTTGGCAGATTTGCTTCTCTGAATCAGAATTATTCTTCAACTTTTTTTTTCACAAAGAAAGTTTTATTTTTCTTTTTTTAGCCTGGCTACAATTCTGTTTGCCAAGGAAAGTCGTTTGAAAAATCTATGTACGTGCTTAAATTTCTTGCCTCGAAAAAACAATAGTCAGATAATGTGTGCTTGCATACTTTAGCGTACTAGCTAACTTAATTAATTCTTCCCGAACTATTTCTCTTGTTTTAATACTGGCAACAAAACTTTCAGATCTCTATTAGTTGAATGTTCAAAGCACATGTGGCTCTTGAACACTTGGACGCTAAACTGGTATCATCTCAGTATACGGAACAATATGCTAGATGATGACTACATCATCTTTCTTAGCTTCTTTCATATTATCGTTTGATTTTAAACAAGCTTTCTTGTTTGAAAAAGCTCTTACCTTAAGACTAAAGAAGATATCCCTCTGACTGTATAACGTTACATAACGTAACCAGCGAGTGTTTAGTAAATGCAGTGGACTCAGTCAAGAGCAGTGGGTGTGTTTGGTCTTGGAGATTTCGTCGACAACTATGAATCAATAATCCTATTGAGACCGGGAAGGTGGGCACCAAATTTCGAACGCTTGAAAGCTGATTGGTTAATTTCGACGAAAATGTCGTGCGTTTTCATTGGCCAGTTCTTCAATTCCTATTGAGTAACCCTATTAAGCCCGAGAGGGTGGAAAACCAAATTAACGCTTGTAATTTGGCCGAGAATTGAAGCATGATGTTGGCAAGGTAGTCGCATTTCAACCGGTGTTAAGAAATTTTTATCCAAGTTAAAAAGCATGCAAATGGGGATTAAACTCAAACACCCAATTTTTCTGCTCTCCGTGCTATCTGGCGTACAACCTAAATTAAATGTTAATCACGTGTGGGGAACTAATTTTGAATTTACTGAGCAAAGATCCATGTCAAAACGTGTACAATTTCTGATTAACTACCAACTGATTTTGTGCTAATATTTGATTTTAGTTTTATTGAGATGAGAATTAATAGGAAATGTTAGTCTTTTTTATCGTATGTCGGCGACGATTGCTTATCGATGTTTAATTTATAAACCCTGCGCGTGGGGTTCAAACTCAAACACCCAATTTCTATGCTGTCAGCTCCTGCTCTTTATTGAGAAATGGAGCGTTAAAAATACGGCTTTTCCCCGAAGTGCAATATATTTTCTGGGAAACAGAGTAGAGTAAATAACGGCTTTCAATGAAAAAGATCCTAACTAATTAAATCGGTCGACGTTTTCTTCGTATTAGCTTTCAATATTGTTTTATATTTCCGTCATAGAGAAAGCGTTTTTAGTTTTCTCTGACGTACAATTCTGATTAAATAATAACTACAATTAAATAACATGATGAACATTGTGCACGCGCGGAGGCAGCGGCGAGTGAAGTTGAGAGAACAAATATATCGTCCTTAAAGTTTTACTTTGAAAGAACGAAAAAACTTACACTTCCAGATTTTTTTGTTTATATTAAAAAAAAAGAGTGACCTTATTTCGTTTTTATGACTACCTTAGGTTTATTTATCGGTCTTGATTACTTTTGCTGAATTAATGGTGCATAAAAAATATCAAATCCGAGATGGCGGATCGACAATGGCAGGAAGCTGTTTCAAAAAAGAGATTATTTGCTAGGCAAATAGAATTTTTATGTCTTTCTTCCCAGGAAATTTGGTTTATTTTAATGGTGCAATATTGAAGGCACGTGTGTTGATTCTTGTGCAACAGTAATTGTTATGTAAAGCATACCACACGTGCGGGGGCCTGGACAAGGGGGTTTGTTTTCTTCATTGTATTGAACCCCCCGCTCGTGATGTCAGGACTCGTGGCCTGGTTACAAAGCATCGTTCATTCATTCATTCATTCTTGCTTCTCGCTGGATGACACGTTCGTTTTCAGGTCCCATCTCCTCCCCTTGTCCTGTCCACTTTGTTTCGTTGTGTTAATTTTTAGGATAGTTTAGTAGTTTAGTAGTTTTTGTGCCCTCGCCTTTACAGGGGCTCAACACAATTTCTATAGCCAATTGTTTTGTAATTAATTCAAAAAATTTGTATGATTAAATCGGCTTTGGGTCTTTGCCCTTAGCCATTTTACTCCATCTGGAATTGCCTGTCTTCATTTTAGTGCCCAGTAAACGAGCGCAGTTATGCAGCCCACTAGATTTTTAGTCCCTAAGCTGGGAAGGGAGGAAAGGCATAAATGACTATTTTTCCTTCAAAAGCCAATAATTTCAAGGGAAAATGATCCAAAAAATGACTCAGCTGAGAATCCTTTTTAGTCTATATAAACTAAGAAATTTTTATCCAAGTTAAAAAGCATGCAAATGGGGATTAAACTCAAACACCCAATTTTTCTGCTCTCCGTGCTATCTGGCGTACAACCTAAATTAAATGTTAATCACGTGTGGGGAACTAATTTTGAATTTACTGAGCTAAGATCCATGTCAAAACGTGTACAATTTCTGATTAACTACCAACTGATTTTGTGCTAATATTTGATTTTAGTTTTATTGAGCTGAGAATTAATAGGAAATGTTAGTCTTTTTTATCGTATGTCGGCGACGATTGCTTATCGATGTTTAATTTATAAACCCTGCGCGTGGGGTTCAAACTCAAACACCCAATTTCTATGCTGTCAGCTCCTGCTCTTTATTGAGAAATGGAGCGTTAAAAATACGGCTTTTCCCCGAAGTGCAATATATTTTCTGGGAAACAGAGTAGAGTAAATAACGGCTTTCAATGAAAAAGATCCTAACTAATTAAATCGGTCGACGTTTTCTTCGTATTAGCTTTCAATATTGTTTTATATTTCCGTCATAGAGAAAGCGTTTTTAGTTTTCTCTGACGTACAATTCTGATTAAATAATAACTACAATTAAATAACATGATGAACATTGTGCACGCGCGGAGGCAGCGGCGAATGAAGTTGAGAGAACAAATATATCGTCCTTAAAGTTATATTTTGTATTCAAATGAGAGTGTCCGTGCGTTTAGTCTACTTAAACACCGTATTTCTTTTAGTATTAGCTTCGTGTCCATTTAATTGATTCTTTCAATTGTGTTCTGTACGAGCTTCTGGGTCTGGCAGGACTCTCATATTGGCGTTCAATCAGCAACAGCTGCATTTGCAAAGCTACTACCTTCCTGGAATCCTGGAATCCTGGAATCCTCTTTTCATTCGTTCTTTGTAAACCAAGTAGCCTTGCAAAAGACAGTGAACGACCAAATAACTTGCAGATTGTTCATATACAAACCGATTGATTGTACTTAATTACGCCACTTAGAATGCCCCCCAACCCCACTTCCCCTGGGGTGTTACCTTTATAAGTTAGGCGTTCAAGCGCGGCGCCAAAGAATATGGTTATTGAATCATTTTGGTTTAAAATAAGGTATGTTCTGTACACTTAAATTAGCTATTGGGTATAACTGTTAAAATAATCTACTTTTTTAGTGTTATTATTCATCGTTAATTAACATCGGGAATTTTGAAGCAAACCTGGAAAACGTCTAGTCTGATAAAAGGTATAGATGCTTGGCTGAAGAGTTTGAAATACAGCAGTGAAAATCATATAATTTGTTCTGAAATACAGTAACAATTTCAAGAAACCCGTCGCACAGCCTCCACCCAACTTTTCTGAAATTAACCCAAGCGAAAATAGCAAAGGAAGTAACCTTAGAAGTGGCCCCTAATTTTCCTCACTTGAGAATGGAAGCCTGTCATAAGAAGTGCATACAACGGTGTGGGATTGAGACGTTTGCTGCATAGCACTGACATTTTACTTCATTAAGAGATACGACGCCAAACAAATGAAGTATTGATAAGGATTTTAATTAGCATGGCATCTTTCTTATGCTAATACAAACTTCCATTTACGTTACGTAATTCTGCCAAATGAACTATCGTTCACAAAAGTGCAGTAAACCACAAATTCTATTGTACCTGTGCTATCATATGCATTTGTATACAGTCTGTGACTTCCTTTATTAATGTGATTTCTCGGTTATTCGCAAAAATTGTTTTAGCCACCAATGAAATTGTGTTTATACTGGTATGTACATGTATCTTGCACAAAGACTATAAATGTAGTTTCTCCAATTTAACTTTCACTCACAAAATGGTGCTATTAAACTGCAGCTAAGCATACAGGCAAGGTTATCTGGTTAATACTGACAAGAGGATTCTTTTATAAGTTTCTTAGAAGACCTTTCGTATTGCAGGTCTTATGACTTCTAAAAATATTTATTTACATCCACTCCTAGTTTTCTTGTTTTTTACATCCAGTAGAAAGCTTCATCAATGTATTTTTTTATGTCTTGTAATATATCATAAACAAGATAGAGAATCTTACATGTACGTCGCTAAACAGCAGCGCATTTCTGACGGTCTTTACCATGTGTGGAAATTGGAATTCGCATTTGGTCAAGCATTGTGTCGAGGTTTAGATATATTCCCCTCTCATCTGAAACTAAGACTAAGGAGAAATCTGAAAAAATAAATTCTTAACGGCCATGCTAATTAACCACAGATATCCCATCTACGGTCATGGTTGTGAACTCTGAAATTCCAAACTCCAAACTTAAGCCTTCTTCAAAATTGTCTCACGAGCTAAATAGATTTTTTCCAGGAAAATTCTTTAAACAGCACATTCTCTCACTGGAAGGAAAGAAGGAGGAGTGACTGCAGGAATTTCTGATAGATCGAGATTGAACTGAGCAGCTACATGAACGACCATCATAAAATGTAAAGCACCAAACAAATACCTGTTTTGATATACTGTTTTTGACTAAAAGATAATGATACTTTCTTTTACGCTCTTCTAGTTCAGATTGTTTTTTATTTCAGTGTAGAGCTATATACGTATACGTGGCTCCACCTAACTACTCCTGACACCTCTCTTAATTAAACAGATTGCAAATGAAAAGAAAGAGGTTTATCGACCACTGTACTGTTTATGTGCTTCTAAATTGCAATTTACGCAATTCTGACTATGTTTTACCCTATTTTAATCCTATCTTGCAACGACGGCCAAAGAACCATTGAGCTGGACCCGTGTCAATCCCCTCGCTTGGAGTATTGCGCCAATCAAGAAGTCCTTGAAACTCACTGACACCAGCAGCTCAGCATTTCGTGAAGAGACGTTCTAAACATTGAGAAAAGAGTTGACAGTACATGTACGTCGCCACACAGCAGAGCATGGAAATGTGTGTGGAAATTTGAATTTGCATTTGATCAAACATTGTGTCGAGTTGTAGATACATTCCTCTCTCAACTGAAATTATGACTATCTGAGAAATGAAATCCTAAACGTCTATCCTAATTAAGCTCCGATACCCAAACTACAGTCACCGTTGTGACTTTCATTGTTTAAACTTGATGAAATCTAAATGCATTTTGCGTTAAAGCCTACTTGAGAATTGTCTTCTAAGCTAAATACTTTTAATAAGCTATTCTATGGTTCACGTTAATCAGTTTCTACCACTCGGTAACTGCTCAGATGAGAACAGACTGGCTAAAACTGCAGGGCTAATCATTATTTTCCTGGCACATTTCTTCAAACAGCACGTCCTTGGAGGTGAAGAAGGAGGAAGTACCTCCAGGAACTGTGTAGGTGCAGGGAGGACCATCATAGAATGTAAAGCACCAAAGAAATACTACCCTGATAACCTGTTTTTGTCTAAACGATATACTGATATATATTCATTTGAACATTTTTCTTTTATGTTCTTCTTGTTCAGATTACTGCTTAGTTCATTGTGGGACTATGTACCTAACAGTGGCGCCACCTTACTACACTTCTACTTTGCAAATTAAAGATCGAAAGAGGTATGTCAATGAAACACTGTACTAAATATTCAGTATGCGCATTCAAGTTCGTAGACATGGGGAAACCCAGGCTCGCTACAGATAAAACTACTGTAAACAGACAAGGTTAAAGCCTCCTGCCCTAGATTAAAACGCATTTGCCATGGCGAGGCGGAACTCGAACCCTGAACTTTACATTGGAGTCATACGCACCAATCATTAGGCCACCGCGCTCCATTTTTGACTCACCATCACAGTAAAAAAAAAACTTTCAACAATGCTGTTGCTCATAACAAGAGTTGTTGACCCATAGGACGCATACAAGGTCAAAAAATAAATCTAAGGGATCAACGTTCATGTTTTATAGAGGTTGTATTGGTACTACCTCTAAGCTACCAAAACAAATCAGTGTTACAAAATGTTCCATTTTTCTTGTCGATAATTTGTTTCCCTCAGCTGCTAAAGCTATTATAATATGCTATTGTAAAATTTTAGAAGGCTTCTTCCCTGTGAATGAAACTTTTTCCCTGCATACTCGATAGTAAATCCTCCTTCACCTTCCGTCTTATGGCATATTATACTCTTTATAAACTTAAATCCAGTTGCTTGATAAACGACTCTAAATTGAAAACTCCTGAAGCCACTTGATTTGTTCTTCTTGGACAAGTCAGGTTAGGTCATGTGTTTAGGCAATTTGGCGGGCAGTTGAAACGACGTAGACATGGGCACCAGGCGTCAAGCGTTGAAGCCAGCTCTCTGCGAAATTTGTCACTCATCAGGATATAAATGCAAGGGTTTATTGCGCTATTGGCATGCCCGAGCCAAATGAAGAAGAATTCCACTTCAAGAGGGTAACATACCGTTTGCATATAGATCAGGTCGTACGAACCAAAAGTAGTGATTGACATACGTTGGGAACCAACACAACGCAAATACGACGACAATGACGACCAACAGTCTTACAACTTTGCGTTTCGACTTTTCAGCTGCAGCACGATTACTATCTGTTGCATTTCCGGGAATTGTACGACGCCACAATTTACGGCAAATTAAGAAATAAATGACGATGAATATAGAAAGAGGAAGCCCGTAAAGCGCGACAAAAACAATGCTGTGAAAGATCTTGAGAACACGATAAGTTTCCTTAAAAGCTGGATCGTTTGGATCTTCCCAGGGCCAAACTTGTACACATTGGTAAACGTTTTGAGATGAATTAAACTGAACTTGAGACAACATAGGATATGGCAGCATTAACACAAAAGACAGGATCCAAATGGTGCCTGAAAAGATTTTCGGCTTTCGGAAGATTTTTTCTCTTAAAGGATAGAATACTGCGTAAAATCTATCGAATGAAATGAGCACCATTGTTAGGACAGTCGCCGCTATTGAAACTGAGATGAGGTACCACTGAGCTTTGCATGTTATGTTGCCCAGCATTCCTCCAACCCAGGCGACTCCACGGTAGTAGAAGCTCACTTGGTACGGCATCACTGTGAAAGTTAAAAGCAGATCTGCAAAGGCCATGTTGGCAATGAAGAGGTTTGTGACTCTGGTAGATTGAGAGGACTTCTTCAACACCACGAACAGGCCAAGGGTGTTGCCCAATAAAGCAATAATGAAAATCGCTGCATATGCTGTCGTCATGCCAATCTTGATGTTTGCAGGAATATTGAACGGTGCCGGCTGTGGAAAGGTGATGTTTGTTACTAGGAAAGAAATCAAGAACTATATTGCTTTATCTTTATAAAGGGTTCTTTCCTTAGCATAAACTTCAAAATGTGGTAAAACACTTCAAGACAACAACAGATGCAGAAGAACTTTAACACCATTCTCTTACTTATTTCGATGTCACGTTCAGAGAAGAAAGGAGAACATAACATTTGCTTGTTTAACCAGTTTATTATCTGTCAATGTCTGGAACGTTACTTTCTTTAATTAGCAACGGGGAACTTGCTTGGCCGAGTGGTCAGCGCGTCGGACTCGCAATCCAGCGGTCCTGAATACCGTCTGACCACTACTTGGATGTTTTTCACGGTAGTCCCGAGTTCAAATCCTCAGCCAAGCTTGTAAATAGCCAACTGGTTTGCCTCCGTCCAGTTGGGATTCTTAGCAATGTTATGTTCAATGTGAATCATTTGTTTGAGTTGTTTGCTCAGCCAGCAGCCTTTGCATGTGCTATAAACATTGCCGAGGGGAAATAAAAGTTATATTATGTTATGTTGTGTTGTGTTGTGTTGTGTTGTGTTGTGTTGTGTTGTGTTGTGTTGTGTTGTGTTGTGTTGTGTTGTGTTGTGTTGTGTTGTGTTGTGTTGTGTTGTGTTGTGTTGTGTTGCGCTGGCTGTGCTGTGCTGTGCTGTGCTGTGCTGTGCTGTGCTGTGCTGTGCTGTGCTGTGCTGTGCTGTGCTGTACTGTGCTGTGCTGTGTTATTGTTATGTTGTGTTGTGTTGTGTTGTGTTGTGTTGTGTTGTGTTGTGTTGTGTTGTGTTGTGTTGTGTTGTGTTGTGTTGTGTTGTGTTGTGTTGTGTTGTGTTGTGTTGTGTTGTGTTGTGTTGTGTTGTGTTGTGTTATATTATGTTATGTTACAACGATAAACGAGAAAAAACAACGAAAAAAAACAACGATATCCATTTTTTGTAATTTCCATATCATGATCCCATGTAGATTCCATCAAGCAAATAAAAACACATTTGTCATATAAGCTGTAATTTTGTTTCAATTGGATTTTGATGATCAAAATCCTAAACTTTCAAGCTTGGAAATAATAAGTAACAGATTTACCATTTGCTCCCACTGTGGTAGTGTTGTTCGTCATGTTTACAGAAAATGGCATCTCCGTGATCCTGCATAATTCAAATAGAACGTGATAAAAATTATAAACATTCAAGGACTGCAAGAGGAGTTCTTGAAATTATTTAACTATGAAATATCGGTATCTACTTTAATCAAACAAGAATTCTCACATGAGCTAATTCTTTATCAAAAATGTGAATCTTATTTTGCATTTTGAAACGTTTTGTAGAAGAGAAGATTAGTTTTCCTTGTTTCGCAAATTAGCAAGCTGCTTCTAATTTTCCTGAAGGGACACCAGAAAGCCCGGTCTGAATATGATTACTCTCTCGCTTTAGTGTTTTGCTTACCTTTTGACTATAAATTTTTCCATTCTTTTAAAAGTGTTGTCAAAAGACGGAATGAAGCAGACGTGCACAGATGATTCAACTCAGTCGACTTCCCTTTTGATAAGTTTTTACTTAGTCTTTATTTCGGCGATCAAACACGGTAAATCAACTTTCATGCTTCGTGATATCTGGTGTGCAATTTTGATTAAATGCGAACTAATTATGTGCGGGAATCAAATTTAAATTTATTGAGCTGAAAATTAATAGTGAATGTTTTTTATCCGATGTCAGTTGCCATCAACTAAGAACTTTTTATCTATTTTTAAAAGAATGCATATAGGGTTCAAACCCAAACACCCAATTTCTCTACTGTCAACTCTTGCTCTTCGTGGAGAAGTATACTTGAAGAAATAAAATCTTTTTAGCCGCATTCCACGAAGTGTAGTTCATTTTTTGGAAAACTAAGCAATCTGAATATGGACTTCCGCTAAAAAAGATTGCTCACTAATTAATTTGGTAGAGTTGTTTCACTGAAGCAAGATTATTCTTCAACATTTTTTTCACGAAGAAAGTTTTTTTTCTTTTTTTAGTCTGGCTACAATTCTGTTTGCCAAGGAAAGTGGTTTGAAAAATCTATGTACGTGCTTAAATTTCTTGCCTCGAAAAAAAAATAGTCAGATAATGTGTGCATGCATACTTTAGCGTACTAGCTAACTTAATTAGTTCTTCGCGAACTATTTCTCTTGTTTTAATACTGGTAACAAAACTTTCGGATCTCTGTTACTTGAATGTTCAAAACACATGTGGCTCTTGAACACTCAGACGCTAATCTGGTATCATATAAGTATACGGAGCAACAGGCTTTCTTGTTTGAAAAAGCTCTTATCTTAAGACTAAAGAAGATATCCCTCTGACTGTATAACGTTACATAACTTAACCAGCGAGTGTTTAGTAAATGCAGTGGACTCGGTCAAGAGCAGTGGGTATGTTTGGTCTTGGAGATTTCGTCGACAACTATAAATCAATAATCCTATTTAGACCGGGAAGGTGGGCACCAAATTTCAAACGCTTGATAGCTGATTGGTTGATTTTGACAAAAATGTCGTGCGTTTTCATTGGCCAGTTCTTGAATTCCTATTGAGTAACCCTATTAAGCTCGAGAGGGTGGAAAACCAAATTAACGCTTGTAATTTGGCCGAGAAGCATGATATTGTGGCATGGTAGTCGCATTTCAACCGGTGTGATTTTTATACTTTGAAAGAATGAAAAAACTTACACTTCCAGATTTTTTTTGTTTATATTAAAAAAAAAGATTGACCTTATTTCCTTTTTATGACTACCTTAGGTTTATTTATCGGTTTTGATTACTTTTGCTGAATTAATGGTGCATAAAAAAAAAAAAAAATCAAATCCGAGATGGCGGATCGACAATGGCAGGAAGCTGTTTCAAAAAATGACTATTTTTCCTTCAAAAGCCAATCATTTCAAGGAAAAATGATCCAAAAAATGACTCAGTTGAGAATCTTTTTTAGTCTATATAAACTAAGAAATTTTTATCCAAGTTAAAAAGCATGCAAATGGGGATTAAACTCAAACACCCAATTTTTCTGCTCTCCGTGCTATCTGGCGTACAACCTAAATTAAATGTTAATTACATGTGGGGAATTAATTTTGAATTCACTGAGCTAAGATCCATGTCAAAACGTGTACAATTTCTGATTAACTACCAACTGATTTTGTGCTAATATTTGATTTTAGTTTTATTGAGCTGAGAATTAATAGGAAATGTTAGTCTTTTTTATCGTATGTCGGCGACGATTGCTTATCGATGTTTAATTTATAAACCCTGCGCGTGGGGTTCAAACTCAAACAACCAATTTCTATGCTGTCAGCTCCTGCTCTTTATTGAGAAATGGAGCGTTAAAAATACGGCTTTTCCCCGAAGTGCAATATATTTTCTGGGAAACAGAGTGAAGGAGTGGCCCCTAATTTTCCTCACTTGAGAATGGAAGCCTGTCATGAGAAGTGCATAACAACGGTGTGGGATTGAAACGCTTGCTGCATGGCACTGACATTTTTACTTTATTAAGAGATACGACGCCAAACAAATGAAGTATTGATAAGGATTTTAATTAGCATGGCATCTTTCTTATGCTAATACAAACTGCCATTTACATTACGTAGTTCTGCCAAATGAACTATCGCTCACAAAAGTGCAGTAAACCACAAATTCTATTGTACCTGTGCTATCATATGCATGTGTATACAGTCTGTGACTTCCTTAATTAATGTAATCATGATTTCTCGATTATTCGCAAAAATTGTACATGTTTTAGCCACCAATTAAATTGCGTTGATACTGGTATGAACATGTATCTTACACAAATACTATAAATGTAGTTTCTCCGATTTAACTTTCACTCACAAAATGGTGCTATTAAACTGCAGCTAAGCATAAAGGGAAGGTTATCTGTTCAATACTGACAAGAGGATTCCTTTATAAGTTTCTTAGAAGACCTTTCGTATTGAAGGTCTTATGACTTCTAAAAATATTATTTATTTACATCCACTCCTAGTTTTCTTGTTTTTTACATTCAGTAGACAGCTTCATCAATGTATTTTTTTTGTTACTCGGGCTTCCGTAGGAAAGCTCGAGTCTTGATATAAAATGCTAGCGTTTTGGTCGCCAAAACGGGGGTCATGGTCCCAGGCGTTCCATGCGTAGACCATGGAAACTGAGGACGAGAAACGCGACATTGCTCGCTCATTGTGACAGAATGCGGTTTTTTGCGAAGAAAGTTTTGGCAAGAATCGCGCCTTTTACGTTCATCTCACATACAAAGATGTCGATCGTTTTCAGAAAGGGTCGGTCCACGAATTATATTGCTTGAAAGCCAGCCAGGTAAGCAAAGTTCACGCTGGAAACGTTCTCGTGAGATAACAATTAACTGAGCCGACTGCGGTATGAGTTCAATCTACGAAAACACTGGCAAAAATAGGCAGTCAAATGACGGTATGTGGCTACTGCTGTTATTATTTAGAACATTGCAGTAAAACAAATCATATTGCAATAAAACGAGCGAAATACGAAAACGTTTTTGGACTCGTAGCTCAATAAAAACATGTGACTTGTTTCTTGCACCGCCCAAAATATGTCGATCTCCAATGTTGTAAAGGTAAGACTTTTGGTAACTTGAGTTGAATATCTTGCCTCCAAGTTAGTTGGCTTTCAAGTAGGGTGAAGGAAAAAAAAAATAACGTGTGAATTTGGAGGCACATTGTGCGGGAGAATTAAACCTTCGATTGTGCGGGATTATTGACGAACCAATGTTCTTGCCAAGTCCTAAGGAAAATCTGCATTGACGATAGTTTAGCCATTTATTTCACTAGTAGTTCAAATATACTTAGCAGTCTTAATTAGCAATCGCCAATTCAATTAGAAAACTGTGTCTGACTGCAAAAGAAAATCACGTTGCGTGACATGAACTAGACGAGCATGAAACCAAAATAAATAGCAAAACAGAATGCCGCATCTTCCCTTATAAATGAGAGTCCTTTTTAAAAAATACTCATGCCTTGATTCAATAAAAATGGGTAGCTTGAATACTTCTTCATAAACTGTGTTAAGGGTCGCAAATTCTTGGAAGTTATCCGCAAAATACACAACTTGAAAGTTTATGTAAATTATGTGCAATGCAATTTCAGCCTACTCACAGGACTGTTGTTTTCGCGAAGGCGTTTATCATGATTCGTTTTGGCTCTCTCGAAAGGGGTTATTCGCTCTCCAAAGAAGATATGACTCTTGAAAAGGAATTAAGATTGCAACACGGCAAAGATGTTCAGCTACACAATTTACTCGGATCGCCGCGACCAGTAAACAAACTTCGTACAATTTCTGCTAGCATGTACAAAGAAATCGCCATAAGTTGTAAAAAGACCTCGAAAATTCTTTGCAAACAACTTCTCCATCAATGCGTAGACAGCTGTGCTTCATTCTTGAACCAAAATGGTTTAAACTCACAACTTGCGATAACTTGAATAGTAAATATCTAAGCGGAACTCTTCTGCTAAAATATCCTGATTCTTTAGTTTGCTTTTATTGTGTCCAATACACGTTTTCGTAAAGTACGATTTGATACTGTGGTACGAAGCCCGAGTAAACGATCTTAGAGCGTCTAGTTTCTTGTAATATATCATAAACAAGATAGAGAATCTTACATGTACGTCGCTACACAGCAGTGCGTTTCTGACGATCTTTACCATGTGTGGAAATTGGAATTCGCATTTGGTCAAGCATTGTGTCGAGGTTTAGATATATTCCCCTCTCATCTGAAACTAAGACTAAGGAGAAATCTGAAAAAATAAATTCTTAACGGCCATGCTAATTAACCACAGATATCCCTCTTACGGTCATGGTTGTGAACTCTGAAATTCCAAACTCCAAACTTAAGCCTTCTTCAAAATTGTCTCACGAGCTAAATAGATTTTTTCCAGGACAATTCTTTAAACAGCACATTCTCTCATTGGAGGGAAAGAGGGAGGAGTGACTGCAGGAATTTCTGATAGATCGAGATTGAACTGAGCAGCTACATGAACGACCATCATAAAATGTAAAGCACCAAACAAATACCTGTTTTGATATACCGTTTTTGACTAAAAGATAATGATACTTTCTTTTACGCTCTTCTAGTTCAGATTGTTTTTTATTTCAGTGTAGAGCTATATACGTATACGTGGCTCCACCTAACTACTCCTCACACCTCTCTTAATTAAACAGATTGCAAATGAAAAGAAAGAGGTTTATCGACCACTGTACTGTTTATGTGCTTCTAAATTGCAATTTACGCAATTCTGACTATGTTTTACCCTATTTTAATCCTATCTTGCAACGACGGCCAAAGGACCATTGAGCTGGACCCGTGTCAATCCCCTCGCTTGGAATATTGCGCCAATCAAGAAGTCCTCGAAACTCACTGACACCAGCAGCTCAGCATTTCGTGAAGAGACGTTTAACGGTGCGAACCGCATTCTCGGTCTTTCCATTGCTCTGAGGATAGCGGGGACTCGAAGTGACATGTTGAAAGTTCCACTGACTGGTCATTGTTGCGAATACTGACGATGCAAAGCAAGGTCCGTTATCAGTGACTACGGATCCGACACCCCGTATCTGCCACATGGCCATTGGACTTCTGATCAGGGCTTTGGAGTTTTCCGTCGAGAGAGAATCCACCTGACTGAAATTACCAAAGTTGTCCCTCACAACTAGAAGGACCCGGCCTAAGAAATAGCAGAGGTCAGCAGCTATCTTGGCCCAAGGAAGTGGAGAAACGTGCTGAATTATGGGTTCCCTGACTTGCGAGTCGTGGTGAGTCTGGCAAACATCACATTGACTGACAAAGTCTTTCATTTGTGAGCTCATCCCAGGCCAGAACATGCATTCCCGCAGACGACGAAGGCAACTACCAAGGCCAATGTGACTTGAACATTAATGAGCCAGGTACATAATTCCTTTTCTCAGGGCAGTGGGAAGCAAACAGACGAGAGCCACGGAAAATCAAGTTCCTTTGGACACTCAAACAGTTCTCTATGGAACTGTTCCAGTTCGAACTGGAAGAAGGCCTGGCCAAACGTCCAGGATGACTCGCTTGAGGGATTTGCAGGCTTCATCTTGAGAGGATTTTTTTTTTGAATCTGCTCCGGTCGTGACGGAGTGATAGGCAAGGCCTCGATATGATCCACAAGCTCTAGGGACTTCACTTCTTCAGAAGACGCCGTTTCATTGAAACATGCGGGGCTCAGGGTATCAGCGATATAAATGAGAGGGCCTTTCTTGTACCTAACTTCGAGATTGTAACGCTGAGGTCGGAGCAGCATTCGCTGCGGTCAAACAGTTGCGTGCGTCACAGAAACTCTTTTTAAAAATCTCCTCCAAGGGCTTTTGGTCTCTTTCCACGTGAACAACATCACGCCTAAAATACACTTGTCAAATTTCTCGCAAGGAGACACAATGGCGAGGAGCTCTTTCTCAATTTTCAGTTTGGGTAAGGGCTCTCGATCCTTAGCTTCCTGGCTGCTGTAATTGAAGAAGAGCGGCTCCACCTAACGCTGTATCAGAAGCATCACATTGGAGGGTGACCTCATCATTTAAGCTGTAGTAACGTAAGACGGGTGCTTGCGTGATGGCCTTTTTAATGTCGCTCCACGCTTTCTCCTTTAAATCTGACCATATCTGACTTTTCTCGCTTCAGGACCTATTGCCGTGAGGAAAGTAGCCACGTGGACCTCACCGTTACATTGTAGTGTAGCCACATTTCGCCCCATTCGTTCCATTTCTCTGCGACGTTGGAGTCATTAATATCGAGACAATGAGGCGCAGACAACGACTGAAGATAAGCCATTGTTGATCAAACCACTCCTGACACCATATAACGAGAAATTTCTTGATAAATGGTTATTTAATAACGGAGCATATTGCGAGCGACTATCCAAGTTCCTACGACGCTAGAATAGTGATCGCCGGCCGCGCAAATATTGACTATAAATTACGAATAACTTATAACTAATAAAACACACTTGACAATAACTAACAATACCGCGGGAAAGCATAGTTCATAGTTCATCACAGAAATGACGCAGGCGTGCACAGATAGTTCAACTGGAATAAGGGAAAAGACGTGAAATGTCCTACATCAATTATCAAATTTTGTGACACACTGCCTCAGTCGACTTTGTGTTTTTACTTGATCTTTCGTTCGGCGATCAAACATGATAATTTAACTCGTACACTTCGTAATATTTGGCGTTCAATTTTGATTAAACAACAACTATTTGAATATGTGCTTAACTTTGTCGCGCTCAACAAAAACTATTCATTACAACGTTACCTATTTTCTTCTCAGTACACCTGAAGTCTTGAGCAAAGCCTTTCTTTATTTTCTGTTGAGCAACTCTATTAAAATTGGGAGGGGGGAGGGGGGGGGACTTTTGACTCCCCACCAACCTTGCACGCTTGTAATAGGCTTTCTTAATTTCCCGTTGAGAAACCCTTATTCACATCGAGATGGGTGAGAGGGGACACTATTGACACCCCCGCCAACTTTAAACGTTTGCAATTTGTTTGGGGAAGGAAGCTGATGTTGCCATGGCAACTGCACTTTGACGGGTGATCCTGTCTTAAATGAAATAACTGACACTTCCACATTTTCCTGTTTGATATATAATATACATACAACTGGTGCAAACTTGGGAATAAACCTACTAACGTTTGCACTACGTTTTCGGTCTCTCAACTCATGGATGGGTCACAAGTGTTAACAAAACGCTTATATTGGTGCTGTCAATCTCAATGGACTATAACAAAAAATAATTTTGAAGCGTTCACAATAAAGAAAAAGGTTTTCATTCGCAGTCAGTTTTCGTTCTTGATGCAAGACACTGGGCAATTTCCATGTTCGTTTCACACCGAACGAATGTACCACCAGTTCAGTTTACGATTATGTCTCTCGAAAGGGTACTTTTTCCGGGCTGCGGAAGATATTTTCACACGACAGAATATAGAGGATTGCTTTAAGAAAATGTTAGTTTTGACTTCAAGTTCAATGTACCAGTGGGCTTTTGATGGTTTTGAAATTAGCCGTTTCGCTGAAGAGCGTCGATTACGGCATTTGGATCGGCCTTAAATATTATTTAAAAAATTGCAGCTTTTTCAAACCAAATTAATGCTTTAGAAACAGCAAGACATGCACTATGATTTACCCAAAGCACATTTATAGATATCACCGCCTTGATCTGTACGAGCAAAAGGAAAATGTCTAATTTTACGCCATTTTCGGCTGTATCTGGGAACTAAAACTGGGATTCTCGAACTTTCCTCGATTTCGAAAAATTTAAAGCGCTTCAGAACCTTTGAATGTGGTATTTTCTGAAAAAAGCCTCGCCGTATTTGGAAATTTCACAGCTGCCGCCTCTTTTTCGCCAATTAGAGAAATTGACTCTTAATACCGGATCTCTGTTCAAAAATCATTTGGCACTTGAGCGCTTGAATACTAAACGGATATCATCTCCGGTATATGAAACCAGTATGCTTGATGACACTGAACTACATCATCTTTCTTCGTTCAGAACAGCTTTTGATTCGTAACATTTGTCCTAGTTTAAGTTTGATAATAAATAAGCTTTTTTGTTTGAAAAGCTCTTACCTTAAGACTGAAGAAGATAAGAAGATATCCTTCTCAATTTCTAAGGCGAGTGTTTAGTTTATGTAGTGGACTACGTCAGTCAAGAGCTGTGGGTGTGAATTTTGTCGCAAACTGTGACAGTTATGACTTACGTCAGTGTCATTGGCCATGGCTTTCTTGATTCTCTGTTAAGTAAACCTATTGAGTCCGGGAGAGTGGGCATAAAACTTTCGATGCTTTTAATTTGATTGGTCGAGGAATACGATTTTACCATGCAACCACATTTCGACCGGTGTGTTTGCAAAATGTGAATTTTCCTGTTTTTAATGAAAGAACTGTCGAGATTGTCGGGTGTTTAATGAAAAAATAACTTTGTTGCAGTAACATCCGCTTTCATAGATAATTGCACTTTTTCGGTTTCAGGGAACGAACAGAAAAGCCCGGTCTGAATGTAATTAATACTTAACTGTGGCGTGTTGCTTGCTTTTTGACTAAAGAAGGCTATTTTTAACGATTTTTAACCTTTCGTCATAAGAAATGAACTTTGCTGACATTTCCGTGTTTTCTTGTTTTTAATTTAAGAAAATTAACTTGGTGCGCTGACGTTTCAATCCTTGTTTTCAACAACCTTAGCTTTACTACTTTTGAGGTAGTTTTCATGCTCTTCATTGATAGAGGAAGTGTACCTGGAGAAAAGTTCGACTTTGTAGCAGAGCTTTCCAAATTGTAATTTATATTTGAGAAAGGAAGCAGTTTGACTATCGACTTCCGCTAAAAATAATTTCTCCCTAATTTGTTTGGTCGATTTGTTTCTCTGAAGCAAGATTATTGAGATTTTTTTCTGTCACGAAGAAAGCTTTTTATTTTATGTCTGGTGATCAATTCTGACACAAAGCCAACGAACGGATTAACTTAAAGTTTGTTGCACTCGAAAACATTAGTCACACACTTCAGCTTAATAACTAAGCAGAAGGCTGGATAATTTTTTGGAACGGACTGCACTAGCTCGAACAGCTAATGTTTTGTTGTTGTTGTTGTTGTTTTTTTTTTTTTGCACGAATAACGTCTTGTGTTTTTGAACGAATTGCACCGAGCCGTTGGAAAAGTTGGCGATTGCTTTGGAAGGGATAGCTCGAGCCTTTCGAACAGATGACAATATTTTTTCAAACGGATAGCTCGAGCCGTTCGAAGGGATGACAATATGTTCTGAACTGATACATAATGTAGACGTCTGATGTAGCTCGAGCCATTCGAACGGTGTCCCATCTCGTTTGAACGGCTTACGAACGGCTAGCCGTTAGCAACGGCTCACGTGCAAATTTACCATGCCATGCAAATTTACTGGAACAAAAGAAAGTGTTTACATACGAAAAGAGTTGAACTCCCACAGGATGATGATGACTACACCGTCTTTCTTCGTTTAGAATAGCTTTTGATTTGTAACAGTTGCCCCAGTCAATTTAGTTTCATAATACTAAACAGGCTTTCTTTAGAAGGTTATAAATTCACTAGCGAGTGTTTAGCAAGTGTAGTGGTATCAGTCGACAGAGTTGAATGTCAGTGTAGTTGAAATTTTGAAAAATATGACTTGCGTATTCTTTGGCTTTGTATCAAATTTTTAACTATGGTTATTTGATTGGTCGTGGAACATGAGGTTGCCATGGCACCCGCATTTCGATTGCTGTGCCGGGTGGTTTTATTGAGCTTTGAATTTTCCTGTTTACAACGAAAGAACTGACAGTTCCACATTTTCAAGTTTTTGATGAAAGAACAGTTTACTTGCAGTAACCTGTACTATCATAGAAAACTTTCCCTTTTTAGTTTCAGCTAGAAGACCCACGGTATGAACAGGTTTTTATTGAGCGTATTCACTCACGTGTCCAGCAGCCATGCAAATTTACTGGAACAAAAGAAAGTGTTTACATACGAAAAAAGTTGAACTCCCACAGGATTGGTTTGGTACACCAACATGGCCGCCGTTTCATTGTTTTGGAACACCAATATGGCTGCCATGACGTCATGTGTATACTCTCTATACCTTAATCTGGCGTGTTCTTTGCTTTTTGACTGTTTAAAATTCACTATTATTTTAAACCTTGTATCAGGAGAAAGGAAAAGTCCTGACATTTCCACATATTCTTGTTTCATTTTTTTCTAACAAAATATTTTTGTGCTATAGCGTTTTCGTAACAACCTTAGCTTTATTTATCGGTTTTTTATTCTTTTGGGCCATTTTGCTGCATTTTTATCGTCGTGAAAAGATCATGAAATCCAAGATGACAAATCCACGATGGCGGGAAGTTGTTTCACACAATGTTTAGTTTGTTATTCAAAAACACAATAAATTGGACGTTGCTATAGCTACAAAATTACTCAGCTTGAATTAATATGAATTGTTATACCTCCCAACTCGAATACGTTTTCCGATTGGAGGAAAACGTGTCACTTGCCGTGGATCAAAACTAGGGCGAGCAAAACTCGCTAACTCCTTAGTGAAACTACAACATGAACTTTCGACTCGCACTTGATCAGGTCGTGCTTCTTGAAACCGCGGCAAATTTGTGAGCCGGCGTAAAGCAAAGCATTTCCTCACAGTTTATTATTATTTTTTTTTTTTCTACTTTTGAGTTGGGATGTAGAACAAAGCATTTCCCTCGGGGAACGTTGAGGGTCTCGGGGAAACAAAACTGACTGTTTCCCGCGGGGTCAGTCATTAAGTGCTTATTGATTTTATCGGATGCCAGTCACGATGAACTAAGAAGTTAATTTTATGCCTGTTAAAAAGCCTGCGAATGGGATTTAAGCACAGGCACCCAATGTATTTGCTGTCCGTGACATCTGGCGTAAAATTTTGATTAAACGCAAACTAATTGAACTAGTGTATTGAATTATACAACTTTGGTCCAAATATTACAAAATGGATATCCATTCTTTACAATAATGTTGAAAGTGGCGTGATGAATGCGGGTTTCATGACTAATTACTTCAAAGTCTCTCGAGGTGTCCGTCAAGGGTGTCCCCTGAGTCCTCTTTTGTTTGTGTTAGCGGTCGAAATGCTAGCCCTCAAAATACGCCAAAATCAACTCTGCAGGGGCATCGAACTACCAAGTGGACAGAACGCTAAGATCTCACAGTTTGCGGATGATACAACCCTGATTCTTGAAGTTACTACGTCACTTAGAAATGCCATGAATATAGTTAACTTATTTGGAGAATTTTCCGGTTTGCAATTAAATTAAAAAAAAAACCAAACCCTTGTGGATTGGTGCTTCGAGCAAAAATAAGATAGAGCCTTTAAAATTCTAGTGTCCAAAAGATCCTATAAAATTCCTTGGAACTTACCTTTCTCACGATGCAGCTGCCAACAACAACAACAATTTTTATGTCAAAATAAGGAAAATGGAAACGAAGCTTAATACATGGCGGTCGCGGGACCTGACGCTCTTTGGAAGAACTATGCTACCAAAATCTCTAGGTTTGTCTCAGCTAATCTATAGTGCATCCATGCTTTCTGTCCCAGAAACAGCGATACAACAAACCCAAAGTTAACTGTTTCCTTTTCTATGGAACAATAAGAGAGATAAGATCAAGTGACAGGTTCTGTTCCGCCCCTTATCTAAGGGTGGACTAAGCTTTCCCTGCTTCAGGACTGTTATAAAAGCGCTACGTCTCAGTTGGATAAGTAGACTCTTAAATAACACTGATGACACCTGGACGGCAATCCCTAATTACTACTTCGATAAACATGGAGGGCTCCTTTTTCTTCTAAACTGTAATTACGGTGTCGAGAAATTAGACAGAAAAATCCCTCTCTTTTATCGAGAACTCCTCGATCACTTTCAAGAACTGCGTAGCAATTACGAAGATCCCTTGAAACACGAATTCATCTTGTGGAACAACAGAGATATAACTATAGAAAACAAATCGGTCTTTTTGGAAGGCGTGGCGGGATAGTAATGTTCTTTTTGTGCAAGACTTGCTGAACAATCAAGGAAAATTTTCTTTCACCACAAGAATTCAGCGATAAATATAACATCAAAGTTAACTTTCTGCAATACTACCAAATCACCTCAGCTATTCCCGCTTATCCCAAAAGTTACGCATCAGTTCATATGGACCTTGGGGATCTGAATTCAATTTGCGAAAACTTTGATTTCCAACTATCTAAAGATATCACTCTCAATTTAAAGAAAACTTTCTGCAAGCAGTTTTATAAACGTTTTGCAGAGGAAATCAAAACAGAACCTACTGCTATTAAATCATGGCGGAAAAATTGTCCTGAAGTTGCTGACAGTTGGGTAAACTGTACCCAAAACAATTATAAAATCACTCGGGATAATAAGTTAAGACAATTCTATTTCAAGTTGCTGCACAGAATGCTAGTCACTAATAAAGAACTTAATCGAATTGGAATAACTGACTGTGTCAAATGTGTTCTGTGCGGTGTAAATGATTCTATTGAACATGCATTCTTTCATTGTCAATCTCTCTTGAAATGATGTGACGAGTCTCTTCAATGGTTCAATAATTTACACCAAATCAATGTCAGCCTAACCTCGCTACAATGCTTTCTCAATTTACCAACACCAAACACCAATCTTTCTGATAACCCAACAAAGGATTTGCGTCTTCTTCTGTTATATGCAAAGCAATACCACTATGCTTGCAAAACAATGCAAAAGAAACAAGATACTTCTGAATTCATATCCAAATTTATTATCCAGCTTGAAATAGCCAAATGACTTGATGTGACTATGTTGCCTTTTCCCCCAGCTATATACATTTGTACAAAGCTAGAGAGACATATTGTTTGTAATATTTACTATCGTATACATTATCGACTATTTTTCATTAGTATATTATCACTTGTAACAACCCTCTTTTTTGCACTACTTTTGTAATTTGTTGCAATATTGTAACATGTTTTCATCAATAAAAGAGCTATAAAAAAAAACTAATAATGTGCGGTAATTAATTTTGAATTTATTGGTTTCAAAATTAATATGAATTGTTTTCAGCAGATGTCAGTCACTGTCAACTAAGTAATTTTTTATCAATTTTTATCCATGTCAAAAAGCCTGCCGATGGGGTTCACAGGGCAGTAGCTATATATAATAACAGGCAAACCGAGGTTCGTTTCCTGTTGAGTAGCCTAACTGATATCGATAGGGGTGGGAGGGGAAACTTCTGTGGCCCCCAACAACTTTGAACGCTTGTAATTTGATCGGTCGAAGAACTCGATGCTGTCATGGCAACGAAACGTGACGGGTGTGCCTGTCTTTAATGAGAGAACTCACAGTTAAACATTTTCCTGTTTTTAATATGGTCATCGCAGCGATTTCCCCGTCTAAGCTAAAACGTTTGCAGACTCAATCTGAAATTCTATTAGAATAGTCCACAACTGTCAGTTGCACGTGTAAATGACGTTGGCGTTTTCGAAAGCCTCCCTTTTCGCTCTCCATACGAATGGGGCTCCATTTTCATAAGTCTCCACTGTGGCGGGACAGCGTTTTCGATGAAAACGATAAGCGTATATTCACGCTGGCAGCTTCGCAGTTTTAAACGAAAAGTATCGCACCAATTATGGGTGTCCCTTTACCTCTTACTTGCCAAAATAAGTTATGTCATTCGATCGAACGTTGCTTGACTTAGAGACATGTACCGTTGCTGTTGTAAGATTTTTATTCCTCAATCTGGTGTTCAACAGAAACATCTCAGGCACGGACAACGGACAAGCATGGAAACCAGCCTCCTGCGAAAATTATAATTAAGCAGGATATAAAGACACGGATTTATGGCGCTGTTTGCATGCGCTAACCAAAAGAACACGTACTGAACCTCCGCTGGTAATTTATGCCAATGTTCAGGTTGAATGAACGAAAAATAGTGATTGACATATGATGGGAACCAGCAAAGCGCAAATACAATGATTATGACAATCAACAGTCGCACAACTTTGCGTTTAGACATTTCGACAACGGCTCGACTTTTTCCTGACACGTTTTCTGGGATCTTACGAGGCCATAACTTGCGGCAAATTAAGACGTAAAGGACTGCCATTACCATCAAAGGGAACGTATACAGTATACAGAAGAGGCAGATGTGAAAGATCTTACGTGAGTGACTGCTGAGCCAAGCGTCTCCCCGACATACGCGTTCGTACGCATTCTCGCGCGGAATAACTGTAACTTTATAGAAAAGAAGAGTTGGGGTCATTAAAATGAAAGACAAAGCCCAAATTATTGCTGACACGATTTTCGGTTTTCGGAAAAACTTTCCCCTCAGGGGATAGAATACAACGCAAAACCTGTCGAATGAGATCAGCGTCATTGTTAGGACGGTCGCTGCTATGGAAACGCGAATGGCGTAGTGCATGGCCTTGCACGTGATAGTACCTAGTGTTCCTCCAAACCAAGAGTCTCTAAGGTAGAAGAAAGTCACACTAAAGGGCATAGCTGTGACAGTCAATAGCAGATCTGCAACGGCCATGTTGGCGATAAATAGGTTTGTGACACTGTTGAACAGAGATTTCTTTGAAGCCACGAACAAACCAAAAGAGTTGCCCGACAAAGCAACGATGAAAATGACTGCATATGCTAACGTCATGCCAACCTTTACATTCGTTGAGATAGCAGTAGTGGGCTGTTGAATGCTTGAGTTTTGGCTTTGATCGAAGTACGTTCCTGTAAATTGAGAGAGGATGACTTGATATCATTTCACACTCGTGCTGGCCAACAATGTTTTCAATTGACTCGGGGTTTGTTGCTATAGGAGGGCTGATGAGGGGATTGTTGTTATATGAGTGCTATGACCTAAGCCTCTCCATCAAGCAAGGCGAGGCCATTCACATGAAAATCAGTGAAACTTGCATGTGAATGAAATCCCATTTTCATATGAAAGGAGGGCACCAAGATTCGCTTTGAGCAAGAGGCTTAAGGTATTTCGGAAATGGCCTATTCGTGTTGGTTTCTATTTTGAAATACGGCTTTGAGAGAATAATGAGAAATTAAAAAATAATGCAATCACCAGCAGGCGATATATATGGGCTATTGACCAAGTGTGAGGTCAAGATGGCTGGATATCGGCCAAGTTCTTTTTTTTTTTGCGTGTTTATGGACCGAGACAGAGTCGAGGTCCATAATCACGCAAAAAAAGAACGAGGCCAATATCAAGCCATCTTGAACGAACAAGCTTGGTCAATAAAGGATTTATTATGTGGCTTTCGGGGAAATTTTTCTTGCGGGACACGGCGGGTAGTCCCGAGCGGGCAAGATAGCTCTATCTTGCCCGCTCGGGTAGCCAATCACAGCGCAGGATTTGATTCATCTTGCCCGCTCAGGGAGCTAGCCATATAATAATTTGCTTTATTGTACGGCTAGCTCCGTGAGCGGGTAAGATGAACCGAATTTTGCGCGTTGATTGGCTACCCGAGCGGGCAAGATGGTGCTAAGATACGCTTGGCCGCTCGGGATAACCCGCTATGTCCCACAAGATAATAGTGTTCTTTTTCCATATAATAAATCCTTTATTGACCAAGCTTGTTCGGTCAGAATGGCTGGATATTGGCCTCGAACTTCGAAAACATCCAGTCATCTTGACCTCACGCTTGGTCAAGGGGTATCGATGTAAATAGCGCTACATAAATAAGGTGTGCCAGGCGATCGGAAATAAAATATAAACTAGGCATCAATGACCAATAAGAACACAGAACGTGATAATAGAAGCATTGATTATCTTACCGTCTGTTCCTTGTGAGTTTGTGTGGTTGATAGTGTTTAAAACAGATATTGCCATCTCTTGGATTCTGTATGATAAAGTGATAGAAAGCGATGAAAATTATCAAATAAAGAAGACTCGGCTGTACTCTATTCTGTTTTACTGGAGCACGCAGATAGCAGTAAAGCACGACAGAAGTGTAGGCGGAAACACGAGACGTAGTTGAATGTTTTTCCCAACTCCTTGAGTGCTCTACCGCTTCCTAAGTGCGTTGCAACAGAACAGAGCACAGCCGAGGCTTCTTTCTTTGTTTTATGATAAAGAAGCCATTCATTTTCCCGCGCATTCAGCTCCATTTTCAAACCAATCTATATTTTCCAAGCGAGAAAGCGTGGCGTCAACATGCATCTATTCTCTGATAAAGCACGCTGAAATAAGCCAATCACAATCCTTGTTAGAATGGTTCAAATAATTTGACTGGCTAACGAGACAACAGCTGTCAATCACAAACTGAACTTCACTGAGCTAACCTTGCGGTTTCAAGTGGCTTTCTAGAGAAGAACGATCTCTTCAAAGTTCTAAAGGTTTCTAGTCCAGAGGAATCCGGCCGCGTTGTGGCTCATGAAAACGTGCACTTAGTTCAATGGAAATTACGAAACAAGGAGCTCAAAGCTTGCGGATGAAAATGCAAAATACTGAGTTGTATTTGAAATGAGCTACAGTTATTTACGATTTCCAACCGATGCAGCAAGAACATGTTCCCAAACTCAGTAGTGTCAAAGTTGGAAGGCTAGACAGCTCCCGCTGGTTCCACACCGAGTACGTGCAGGAGAGAACATCACATGGCAAGCTTTCTACTGATCAGTCGTCGGATGAGCGTTGATACGAAATTCTTGTGATTCACTTCGCTGAGATGACCGGAGATCGCTTGCAAGCAAACGAGCGTTACTACACTGCATGTAAGTGTTGTCAGAGCATTTTTACAAAAATATAGCTTCTCAGAGACAGCGCAATTGGTGTTTTCTGTCGTTGTTTTACTTCTTAAGCGTAATTTCTTCCTTCGTAACCAGTATAATGTCGGGTACAATGTCTTTTATCGAAGCCGCATTCGCTAGGTTGAGAATTGTTTCTTTCGCTACGTGTTTTGCTGGAATCTAGCAAAACCTGTTAGCTTAGTGCAGTTACTGTTGTTAACAATGGTCTCCGTGCAGCCATATTTACCGCAGACAAATAGCTCTTTTCCATCGCGTTTGTCTGAGTCACAGGGTATATTTACCTTTTTATAGAAAAACGCTTCACGAAATTAATGCGAATTTCAAAAATTCGCGTTAATAACTACTTAATAACCTCGACCGTTCGGTCGTTACGGGAAAATCTCAAACTGAGGTCTTGCCGTATTGACCTCGCTATCGCTCGGTCAATACGGTAGGCCGAGGTTTGAGATTTTCCCGTAACGACCGAACGGTCGAGGTTATTAAGTTGTTTATTATATGGCTCATCAATAAAGAAAAAAAATCATTCGAGCGGAAGTCGTCAATTTACATCCGGCGATGCGCGCGTTTACCGATTCATTCATCGTCTCAAACCCAGGGCAAAACTACACAGTCAGTGAACTTCACCACTGTATTACGTATTCCGTTAAAAACACCCATTTCTTTACGGGAAAAGTGGCTGTCACAGCCTCTAAAACGTATTTTAGTATCGTGGTATCACAAGTTGATGGGGGAGTTTTTCCGACTTTTGTGGCGAAACGTCAACGCATATAGAAAAGACAGCAAGTGCTTTAAAATTGTGCAAACCAACCGTCTTTCGGTGAAAGAAAATACTAATGCTTCAGAATGCACTGCTCAAAATAAGCTTAACTCGATCTTCGCATTCGCTTTCGACAACATATCTTCGCCTTCTTCATTCTGGGATTTATGGATGAACTTTTCAAGCCTTGTGAACGTCTGCAGTTATCAGAAACACTGCTACCGACAGAAACCGCCCGATTGTTTACATCTGATGATCCTGGAAGCTGATTTGCACTTGCTTGTGTCAAAGCAAGGGAATCTATTTGATGAGAACTTTGACGGAGTTCAATATTTCGGTAATTGCTGTGACTAAGATAATAACTTATAAGTTTCTTCGTGGTGTTCCGCTCAGGATGCATGAAAGATCTGCCTATGGTGTTTTTCACTTAGCGATTTTTGCTTTACTTAAGACTCGGCAAACTTTGATTGTTTTTCACTAGTGCCCGCCAAGGTTACCGGCTGGTAAGTCATCTATATAAATTTTATTAAAGAAATATCTCTAAACTTTTAGCTACTTACATTGTCATACTGATTTTAATCGACTTTCATCGCTTCTTTTCAGGACCGGGCTCCTCCTAATTTGCATAATCCGTAATCGGCCCGTGGGCATTACGGCTGCATAATGACCGCTCAGATCTCGCTCTTAGCCAATCAGATAGAGCGCGCGTTATATCGGCCACAAGCCAAAGCCATATAATAATTTATGTTAATGTTAATTTCTCCGCTGTTAATTAAGTTGCGCGTCAATTTCCGTGACGTTAATTACCATTATTTTCCCCCAGATCTGTGACACACTCCAGACACACATTCTTGACACAGCCAAACAATAAATTTTATTCGCGCACTTTGCATTTCACATCAATATTTCACATTAGTACATCGTTTACTGTACTTCAACTGGATTTTGTTCGTGTTCGCTGTCGGCTTTACACTTAAAATAAATTGGTTCCTGTTCTCAACAAATTCTTTTTCGGGGAGGGAGTAGCAGACGCGTTAATTTCCTTCATTTTGAAATTTTGCCCCCTCTCTCGCGTTAATGTCCTTTATTAGGGAGCAAATTTACCCTCAATTCGCGTTAATTTCCTTTATTATATGGCCAGCTCCGTGAGCGGGCATAAACCGTCTCGATCCATAAACACGCGAAAAAAGAACTTGGCTAATATCCTGCCATCTTGACCTCACACACTTGGTCAATAAGCCATACATAATAAGGTGATTTGGGTCATAAATTTTAGCGTCAGCTCACCGTCATCAACCCGTGCATCTCTTTCCTGATAAAGCACGCTGTTTCATGATCAGCCAATCAGAGCGCGCGTTATATGCAAACTTTATTATAATGTAAAATATGCTAATGCTATGAATATTAGCTATGATAAAAGTAAACATGATTGAAATTATATAGAGCTAAGTATGCAAAGTGATGACAGGCTATTCAATGCACACCATCATAACACTCAACTGAAAGACTTCATTCTAAGTTATGAATAATGTTGTCTTCTAACCGATTCTGCTTTCTTGTTTGGAAAGAACGCCGAGTATAAAATCAACCATGCGAACATAGTTAATAGAGGGGAATGGTTATGAAACTCGACAAAGTTCTTTGTTGTATTATATTTTTTTTCTCTCTTTTTGGGCGTAAGCCGTGCACAAAACCGTGAAATAGTTGTTTACCACTGACAGGTTCAGATACGGCTTTTAAAATGGTCCAGCTGGTAAAGGTTTCCGAATAGCCAATATAAATTTTGGAAAATGATCCTTTTCCCCATCACTGAGAAAGTCAGCCGCAGCTAGGGAAAGATTTTGATATCTAAGCGACAACTTTAAATTAATATTCCGTCGGTTTCTTTGAAATTCGATAGTTTCATAGCCCGTTCATTCTACTGTATTTATTTAGCAAAAAGAAACCATTGATCGCTCGCTGAGAGAACATCTTTATAAAATTCCATTCCGTATGGCTTTATCTTCCTGCATTTAGCCACTTATTGTCGTACCAAAGTCGGTAAAATAGGAAAAACAAAACTAAAAAAAGAATCCCTAAAATATTGTGCTTGTATTCAAATTGAACTCGTCGTTATCGTTTGGTAATGTCCCTTTTTGCTTTTTTTGTAATCCGGCAAATTGTCCGAATGTACACTCGCCAGTGCGTGTGTTTATTTGCGGGCAGTAAGAGGCGGGAACTGTCACACCGGTCATCGTAACCGTCGCCGGCTAAAAAAGGAAAATCTGTATGAAACTTAGAATTGTTTTTCTAAAAATAGCTAGCTCCTTTGGACCGAGTTCAATCTGTTCAAGCTTCTAATCACTTGCATTCCTCGATTCCGGCTGGCTTTCATTGACATTAAATTTTCGTTTAAACGCCTACTTTATTTACTTTTGACGGGAAGTTGTTTTCTAACATTTCGGTTGCACTCAGTTTGAACCCGCTTACCTAACAGCATCACTGGAGACGATCGTTTAGTCTGAGAGACTGTAGTGTTTGCAGTACATAAGGAAAGATCTGACGATATAAAATTTTCATACTTTTCGTAATGACTAGCCGCTAGCATTAAAGATCTGCTAAGATTATGGCTAACTACTAAGGCCAACATTTTCCTGCAGGTTTGCTTCTAAACTTCCATAGTCGCATTGTGGTCGCTAGCTGAAACTACTTTTCTAGGCCTGCGCCTTTTTTTCTAAAAAATACGCACCCTTGCCGCTGGTAGGCAACTCACCTTAGTTGACAAAAATTGTGGCTTTTCTTTGGTTCACGGCCGTCTTTTCACTTAAGTCAGTTTCCCTTCAGCTGCCGGCGCACTAGTGCAACCTCACCGGCTGATTAATGACAAACTTCTCTGCCGTCAATGCAGTGTGTAACTTGCGATATTTCACCCTAAGTATATGTTTTCAAGTTATAATTCTACCATTAAAGGGAACGAAAACACCGCACACCGACCTGAGAACTTATCTTATCAACACGGCTCAGAAGCAAGGTTCGAAGCACGAGCGTGGATATGTAAATTCGAGGTTGTTTAGCCAAGCTGTCATATCCGTGACTGCGCGCAGTAAGATGTTTTTAACCCCACTTCAGTGACGTCAATGAGGGAAACCCCCCTCTCTTTCCTGCAGTCGTGACTTTTGATCAACTGTCTCGTTTTACGCTTCAGAAAACATCTTTTGTTTCTACCGCGTTGCGGGCCCGATTTTTCCTCGAAAAAAGACGAGAAGTGCTATTTTGTTGACCAGACTAAGAAGAAACTGCGTATTCTAACGAACTGTGGGGACAAAAGAAAAATGCAACTGTAAAATTCCTTTCCGATCCTAAATTCCAAATCGCGAAAGAAAAGGAATTTCAACTCTAGAAAAAGAACTTCAAGCACTTAAGAATGGGAATAGCTCGGGTTTTCTGGGACATTTTGTGAGAGCTTTAATTTTGCAAAATAGAGCTTAAAAGAGTGATTCATTTTTTGTGACAGCAAGTGCAAATTCGAGTTTGGTTAGCCGACCATGAAGCACGTACCGCCACGAGGTGCCATCATATGTAAATAGGATGTTGTTTGCTACAAAGAACGACGCAATTAGCATTTTCAAAAGTTTTATTTAAAACAGTCAAACGATACAAAAGAATCAACGAAGTGACTGGTAAAAGATATTATTGTTCTCACCATCGGTTCCGTCTTCCACAGCTGCTTCTAGGTGCTGTATATCGATGCCAACAAGCTGTATTTCAGCCTCTTTTGTTTCCAGCGGCCTGGCTAACTCACGGAGTCTTCGGCGAATGTTATTTCCTTGCCAAAGCAATTTAGACTTGACAGAGTATTTTAGTGAATGGTTTGAAGCCAGGAGTATCAGTAGTTCGTATAGTGTGATCGTCCGGGTGAGTGTAGTTCTGTCAAGAAATTGGTGAACAAGTCTTCGGGGACGGTTTGCTGCCATTGTGAACAACAAGGTCAGTTGAGATTTCAACAAAGCTTCGCTGCGGTTTCCAAGGTGGAAATGAAAAATTTGCAGAGATCAGAGCAGGCTCACTTTCTCGTCTCGCGGCTTCGAGATGACGGCAAAGGCATCTCTTAAGCACAACTTAAGGCGCAGCATTTTTATTGGTCGTAAAAACAATAAGAACGTTTCAAGATCAAAAACAGGAATGATAACATGTCACGTCGTCAGGTTTGGGAATACAATCTATTTTCATTCAATGAGGAATTGCATGATTGTTCGTTGAGGCACTCAACCACTCCTAGAGTAATATCGCGGACGTTTCTCTGCCACTCTGGCATTTAAGAGCCAATTCTTGTAAATACCGAGAATGAGATGACAGTCGCGAAATTTTGGATTTCTTCATATTTTGCCCAAATAACCTCTATAGTGAGTTGTTTTCGAAAATACCATTCAAAGGTCCTGAAGCGCTTTAGTTTTTTCGGAATCGAGGAAAGTTCGAAAACCGCCATTTTAGCTGCCTGACGCCGCCGAAAATGGCCGAAAATTGTGCATTTTCTTTTCGCTGGTACAGATCAACGCGATGATATCTATCAATACACGTTGGGTAGCTCATAGTGCATGTCTTGCTGTTTCTAAAGCATTAATTTGATTAGCAAAAGCTCCAAGTGTAATAATATTTTGGGCCGATACAAGTACCTTCATCGAAGCTCGGGAGCGAAAGGGCTAATTTTAGCTAATTTCAATACCATCAAAAGCCCACTGGTACATTGAATTTGAAGTCGAAACTAAAATTTTCTGAAAGCCCATACCCTATATTACGATGTGTGAAAGTCTCTTCCGCGGCCCGAAAAAACTAACCCGTCGAGAGACATAAAGGTGTGGTACATTTTTGTAAATTCGTCATTCGTGAAACCAACATGGAACTTGGCCAGCTACCTTCATCAAGAACAAAAATAACCGAATGGAAACCTTTTTCGTCAATAAGGATACTTGTAATCTGTTTCTTTTTACCTTTTAGATTGACCACATGATTAATTTTTGCAAACATTTGCAGTTAAATGAAAATAGACGCTGCTTCTGGTACATTGTAATGTTATGCAAATTTATCTCGATCTCCGGCATATCGCCCGAAATTGATTTTCCTTCCGCCTACTGTATGTTTCTTTTTGAACGTTACAACTGTAGCACACATTATTCGTTCAATATCGGCAGTTTTAATTTTTGTGGAAGACTCATGACCACAGCCGAACTTGACTTCAAGTAAAAATAAAACATTCTGAAACGTGAAGTTTGAGTAAACAGTCGATTACAGTTGAACCATCATGTTTAGCGTAAATATTCGAAAACAGCCATTTCATGCGAACAGGTACACTCTACTTTAAAAACAACCGTCTCATCGCAGCATTTCTTGAATTCCTGGCCTGAGACCAGGTAATGATGACAAAGCGCGAGCAGCTGACGAAACTTCATGATCAACTGTCTAAACGTTGTGGTATAACACGGCAAGATGATTCAACCTTTGTATTTCTTACCGGTGGGCTTACAGTTCTAATGGATACAATTGCTCCTGTCTGTTACCACCAGATTTATAAATGAATCGTTCGTTTCTTTAGCTAATATGGCACATACCTCTGAATAAAACACATACTGTGACATCATTTTTCTTAGAGTGTTCCAACAGTCGTCCGCGGCCACTTACAAAACGTAAGCAGCAGGACAGAAAACCATAAAGGCTTCTTCGTCAATCGCACTACGTTGTCCAGATTGCTGAGATGGCTTACGTGTCAGTTTAGCCCTCACGGTTTCTTTTAGCACATTATACTGTGCAAATTCAGTCAAAATTATCTGGAACTCTGTGTCAGAGACCTGGTTATCAACTAAAGCTTTGGAAAGAAGCCTAGACTAGTTTTTAGTTTTGACGTGAGACGCAATAAGACAACCAGACTTGGCCAAGAGCGTGCAGCGTTACCTGCTGGCGGTAGATGGAGCAAAGGTTAGACTTTCTTGCTGTGTGTCCTGGTGCGTGGTTAATGCCTGCGAGAATGATAATAAACACAGAAAGCACAGTGGGTTACAACAATAAGTTCAAACAGGAGGTTGAAGGAATGAAACTCGGGGTCAACAGTGAAGTGAATCCAGACACCAAAAAAGTAGGCGTTTCCCTCATGGAAGGGGGTCCTTCCAGAATAAAAAAAGGCAAAGCACTGCAAGTCTTCCGGCCACGACAGCAGGATCTGGGGCTCGCTCTTCCTGCCCGCCATATTCAGGCTGGCCACCAAGTGAACCACAGAAGGAGCCCAAAGTTGAACGTACAGCGTACGAAAACAGCAAGATAGTGCCCATTGCTGGTTTGTTTGTTTTTTTTTGGGGGGGGGGGGGGGGCGGGGATTTAATTCAGTCGCGTCGTTTTGTAACGCTTTCGATGAGAAAAGCGGCAACAGCGAGAATCAAAAGCCAAGCGTTTTTACCAAGAAAGCTGATAACCGTGGGCGGATGTGCGAAATACAAAGCTGACAATCGCGCCAAGGAGGCCTGGCAGAATGTCGGCTATATTTTTGCTAAGGGTTTGCAGGCCACTGCCCAACACCATTAGCAACCTCTTTAAGTTCTTTTGAAAGAGAGGCAGGACAACAACTATAGTGTTGCCGACTGCAAGCAAAACAGCTGCTACGGTGAAGCCATATTTTTCAAGATAGCTTTCACTTTCTCTCGGAGACGGTCGAGCAGCGAAAGCTTTACGGTCATTCTTTCTCTTTCATTTTCAATTTCACTTTGTTCTTGGTCAATATTCTCGATCATTTCCCCGGCTTTTTGTCTTTCTGAAAGGGACTTATTTTCATCATTTTTGATTTCCTTTTGTTCTTGTCTTTCTCGTTGTAGTTCTTTTTCTCTTTCTTGCCTTGTCTCCTCGTGTTGTTGAAAATCTTGTAACGGAATCTCTCTGTAGATCAGTGCGTTTTTTTATTCGCTTTTTTGCCCTTTCACCGGCGGGCTTTCTGTTTGTTCAGCACTTGTGTCGTCTCCTAATGTTTTATTTTCATAAATGCCGTCTGAAAGCATTCTTATTTCTTTTTTCGGAGTTTCTCGACGAGTTTCTCCAAGGGCCCATAACACTTCTTTCGGAAGGCTTTTGTTTATTCGGTATTCCCCACTTTTCCCCGGAATTTTAGTTACTAAACGGTATTAAGGCTTGGACGGGTTAATCAGCCCTATTTGTAGCCTATCCTTGTCATCCATCTTGTATTTGAGCTTGGGTTTCTCTGCTTTGGGAAACTCTTTGTCAAGTTCGCTCTTAGAAGTAAAGGTTGTTGTTGCAAGGCCAGGGATATCAATAAGTTCAGCCCAGGATGGTGTGTCGCCAGGCCTGTTCATTGTGGTTTGGCGTTGGTTTCCATTTGGCGTTGATGAGGCTCTAGGAACATCAGACCCTGTTGTTTCATTGCCGCCGCCTGCAGCCGTATTACCTTCATCATCATCATCATCATCGCGATCATCTGTATCTTCCAAGAGAGGAGAGCACTCTTCATAACCACCTTCTACCATGTCGATATATTTCGCACATTTTTTTAATTCATTTGCAATACGATGGCCTCTGTGAGCGAACGACTTGAGCCAACTTTCGAAAGGAAAACAGCAAACAGTTTCAAGGCCGACCGGGTCAAGCATCGGGTCACCTTCAACCCCAACAAGGCATCGCCTGGGGAAACCCTGCGAGTTCCCGTGCCCAAGCTTGAAGAGGGGGTCGTTCTCGTTCCGGGTTAGTTGGCACTGCGCTTCAACCTCGGCGTCAGCGGTCACGCCAACAACTTCCTCGTCAACAATGTCGCGCGGGCTCTTGTCTTAAGGATGAAAGTGAAGTTTACAGGGAATGCCTTGCGAGACTGCGACGCGTTTGACCTGTACAAACTTTACGAAGATCTGTTCCTGCTTAAGGAGTAGCGCAAAAACATGTTTCTCGAAGGGATCCAGAACGAAGACTTGTTTAAAGTACGCTCAAATGCTGGAAAAAAAAACCTCAGGCGTTGACAAGGAAAAGAAACTGAAAGAGGTTTTCGGTAACAAATGCCACATCCCGCTAGATCACGGTATTCTGCGTGACCACGGCGTTTTTTATCCGTGCGCGCTCTCTGATGAGCTAGTTTTCGAGGTCACGCTGGCCGAAGCAAAAACGGTTGTAAAAAGCTCTGACCCAACAAAGCTGGGGTATGAACTCATAAACATTCACCTCGAATATGAAGTGACGCGGTCCGTCAGTTTGGCCCAAGAAGCGGAAAGCACCTATATCAACGGCAAATAGTTCATGCACGACCACGTCAGTCAACACAAAGCGCTCTTAGTCAAGGAGGACACGGACTCGGTCATCAATGAAAGCATTAACGTCCCCCGACGCTCCATGAAGGAGATTCTTCTTATGTTCAGCGAGGCGCACAACGCGGGTGCGAGAGACTCCGCCGGAGGAGTTCTTCGATCCCGACATCACCAGAGTGAAAGTTACTGTAAACGGCGTCCCCAAAAAGGTTTACAGCCAGGAAACTGAGACCCTGGACATGCGGAACGAAGCCCTCAGACATTTCAGCAAAAATGACATGGAGGGCCACCTGCGCAGCGACATGAACGTCACGAAGTTCTACACTCAAGACAAGCTCGGTTTGTCCATCGATCTCCCCTCAATGAGAGACCAAGAGATGGACGGCAGCGGCCTCAGACTGCTGAACACAAAAGATGGGGTCCAGCTCGAGATCAATAGAAAGACTTCGGGCTCTGGCAGCGTAAAATCCCACATTTTCATCATTCCCGACGCGCAATTTAATATTATGAACAAGGTATTAGAGTCGGTGGTTTACAACTAAAAAAGCTTTCTTATATGAAGCGCTGAAATATTCCCTTCCACGCACTCATCGTGGGGCCTACTAACTCGGGAGAGACGCAGTTCCTCGTGAACCAGCTCTGCGACCCTTTCTGCGGCAGGTTCGATTACGTCGTGGTCATCTGCCCGACAATCGCTCGTAACAAAACCCTTTACCGCTTCGCTGAGGGACCCGCGGTTGTTTGTTATCATCTGAGAGCAGCACAACGTAGAATTTTGGTTGAAAGTGGTGAGTATGATTTTTGAAGAAACCAACACTATCAATGTTCTTGATGAATGTACAGCCTCAAAAGACGTGAAATGGTGAAGCGGTGAGCTCGTCAAGATCGGCTATTTTCTGTTCGCCAAACAGGCATCAGCATGTGGGTGCTGACCCAGCAACGCTTCAGCTTCGCGAAGCCTTTCCGAGAGAGTGTGGCCGCGATCGTGTTGTTTTGAATTGAAAGAAAAAAATACAATATATATGCGAAATGGTTGACGTTAAGAATTTGTTGGAAGCTGAACCGGCACTGGAAGAGGTAATGCAGCTGCTGGAATCTGTGTCTTCAAGCGCCCCTGTGACTGCCCCGGTCATGACATTCCAGCTCTTCGTGAACAGCTTGTAATTCTTGTTTCCACAGGCAAAGCAAAAGAAGCCATCGGCGTTCAGCTGACACACGAGCAGGTGAAGCGACTGGGCGTCAAAAATGTTGAAAAGGACTACAAAAGGTACGAGACTTACGTGGGTGCCAAGACCACTAGAACCACGAAAGCGGTTGGCACGTTTGTGCGGCTTAAAGATGCTGGCGTTCTGCAAAATGAGCTCAAAAATGATTACATAATCGTTAAAGAGTTGTCTAAAGAGTTGGGTGGCCTTGCGTTGAGATGTGGGCGGATGCTCGCGGTGGCCAAAGCGGTGCTGATCACAACAAAACATATCGATTTCAGTGCTGAGCAGCAAAAACCTGAGCAATCCTCAACAACTGCTGAATAATTTGTCAGCATTTGTCAGTAATTGCTGACCAATCCCAATTAAATATTTTTTATTAACCAAATATATGTAATGTCGGATTCAGTCACGCAAGCTGACGCATCACACCTTCGGATCAGCAAACTGCGGTTGCGGCCTCAAAAACTCCAACCACTAAACCAACAAAACCCAAAGCGAGTGGCTGCGGGCAAGGCCGTCGCTGAGAGAACAAGACTGGCTCGCGAAGCACATAAGAAAGTGGCGTCTGAAGCTGCTGTCATAATAGGAAACAACAAGACAAAAGAAACTCCCGTGGTGTTATGAGCGAGTCCCGAGAGCGAAGACACAAACACCCCAAGAAATGTTCTCACCACCACTCAATGGCTTTTTGTTATCAGCATTAGCGTTTCACTGATCGGGCTCTATTACAAACGCGAAGAGGTAAAAAAAAGAGTTTTCAGTAAGCCGCAGGGTGTCCCGCAGCCTCGTGAGAATGCACTGCAACCGCAGGATGCACCGCAGGACGGGCCCGTCAAAGAAAAGGCATCCGCCCTATGGATTGAAATTAATTGAACTTTTCCTCTTTTTTTGTATACAACAATGCGGAAAGTTGACGTTCTTCGGGTTTTCATCAGCACTGCTGCTATTTTTGGGATTGGGCTGCTGTGGATTAATTCAACGTGAAGCTTTTCAAAACGGTCCGCCATCTCGTATCTGCACCAGTCACTGCGGAAGATACCAAAGATGAAACCGTTTTGAATAATTAAAATTTTCAGCATTATTATACGATGTCTGACAACAACCTCGTGAAAACGATCATGGATGCTGCCACTCTGACTGGCTTAGCTGTCAGCATCGGATGGGTTGGAAAAGAGATGGTGAAAGAGAACTTCACCTCTGACCCCAGCAGCAACGTCATGAGCTATTCAAAGTTCACCGCTGTCATGGCCGGCAGCGTCGCGCTGAAGCAGTACCTCGAAGACCAGAAGATTCTTCCAACCAGTTAAAAAAAAAAGCATATTGTTGCTATATGGCTAGTATTGCGATGATGAGCGGAGGCGCAGTTCTTAATGCCGCTGCTTTCACCGGTGGCAAGTATTTGTCCGGCGACGACGGAAAGGCCGGACAGGAAGAGAAAGAGCAGCATGACAAAGCTCTTGAAGTTTATCAGGCGGCTTAAGCCAAATACGAGCGTGACCGCACCAAGCTTCTTGATCGGATCGAAACTAACAGGGAAATCAAAGAACAAGCGAAGCAGAACTTCACGAACACCGATTACGCGTTCAAACTCTATATCCAGGCACACCCAGACCAGCCAATAACACCCCCCAAAGAACCTCAATTCCCTGACTTTTATCAATCCACTGAGTAGGAGAAACAAGGCGAGTTGCTTTTCGTTGGCGGCAGCGCGCTCGCTCTCGGCTATGCAGCTTTTCGTTTTCTTTGAACTTTTCGGAGTGTTACTACATCTGTTCTTCGAACAACTGAATGGTCTTTGAAAGTCTACCATCTTGAAAGCGCTGTAACTAAACCGAACGAGCCTTGTTATCTATTACTTGTCTGACGGGCCTAAGCGCGACAATTCCCGCGAAGAACTGTCAGTTGTGCCGCCAAATACACCGCTTCCGCCCGCCATTCTTTGATATCTTTGTGCCCGCATGCCAGTGTGTGCACTCCGTCATCCGCTATCCAATGCTTTGTATCAAGGGGTGAAAATGAAATCTTATTCACATACATATATCTCGTGGCACTCGCTGCGAAGAATGTTCATACCGTGCCAGAATTGCTTTCTCGCGAAAAGCGCTTCTTTGTAGTGCTCGTGCCTAACTTCCTTTTCCACCAAATACTTTTTAATCCCCTTGGCTTTCCTGATATTTTTTTGGTTTTCTTCCAAGACTGAATACATTTTCTGCGTTATAGCAACTGCTTCCTTATTAGTACTTGACACTCATCTTTCATCTTGCCCAGAACCTATTTATTTCTGTCCTGTAAAGCATGTAGTCTTTTGAATAGCTGCTTGTGTCATACAAACCAATGCCTTCCGCCATATATTTGTAAACGTCTTCCGTCTGGATATCTGAAAGAAGGCTGTCTGTGTCTGTGTAAATAAGCTCGTTCTTCGGCCCGTGCTTTGTTTTCAAGTAATTATAGAAAAAATCATAGATCAGGATCGTGCTGCTCTCGAGAATTGTCATACCTGTGTAAACAGGCCTGCTCGGGAGGAGCTTGCTTTTGTGCATGTGTATGCCTCCCAGGTCATCATTCCCAAATATATAATGCCTTGCAGATGAAGGGCTGGCCACCAAACGACGTATCTTGTCTGTCACCCAGCTTCGGACAATCTTCACATCGATATTGTTTCTCAAGTTCTCCATCGTTTTGCCGAACACGGAGTTGTTCATCAGTTTGTAAAAGTTACTCTCAAAATCGCTTTTTGCTTTATTCCTGAATTCAGTGTTCATCCGAATGCAGGGCTCCATCCAGCATTCTAGTTCAAACGCGATCGCTCTGTGCAGTTTTTCAAACGCATCCCTTGTTTGAGATAAAACTGCAAGTTCTTGTAATGAACCACTTTTTTTGTCCTCCAGCGTCAGCGCTAGCGCTAGCTACTCGCTGTTCCGGGGGTCTAAATTGAAGTCTTCCATCAAACGCTTTTGGTAAACCGACATCAACTCCTTTTCAATTACCTTTTTCTCCGTCGCAAGTGGGTAGCTGTTGTGTTCTTCGTTCAGCTGTTCAGTGTACTACGAGTCCACCTCTAGAATCTCTCCCTTCTTTGAATTTTCTTTGATTTTCATTATTTGTTCTTCTGTGGGCATGATACGCCTCCATTTGAAACTGTTTTTTGGCAGTGGTAAGCTCATCACCCAGGCTTAAAGGCCGTTATTCGCGTCTGAGTAAGTTATGTAATTTGTTTGTTTGCTCGGGTCATATCCTTCAACCCGCGGGTTGTTCGCCTTTGCATAGCGTTTGCTCACCATTGAGATGCCTCCTCTCATTCCTCTCTCGATGAAAAGGTGCATGCCCTAATCTGTCAAGAGCTAAAGCTCCACGCCTGTCTTTTTAGAGGAGCATCTCAGCTCAAGCCCGGGAAACTGTAATAATGCGCCGGATGCAGCCCTTATTTTTCCATACATACCTCTCTAAAGTTTTAGAAAACATCAGCTAACAGCATCACGTCTGTGGTTACGTACAAATCGTGATAGTCACCAAGGTTTTTGCAGCCGAATATTTCCCAAACTTTCTGCGCGTGCTTGTACTCTTCTTCGGTAATGCTCTTGTCATTCAGCTTTGAGTAAAACGCCTCTTTTGCAGGCAGCTTCGTCTCACTAAACCTTCAAAAGAATCCATGTATTTGTACGGGTAAATTCCCTTCTTTAAGAGCCGCCTTCTGTTTTCTTCGTCTTTGTATCTTTTCTCTCTTATTTTGAAAGACTTGCGGTCACTGCCTTTTACCAGAGAATCCAGACTGCTAAGCAAGAAATTCTCATTATCGATGAATCTAAGATTTCCCAGAGAGAATGAAACGTACTTTTCCGTGTTGTTTGGAATGCGTTTTATTTCTCCATGCACTGTCGGCATTGCCTGCATCAAAAGGTGCCCATCATAGCCTTTCAAGTTATGAAATACAACCGGTATTGGCACCGTTTTTGCATTTAATCTGAGCTTAAAGTTACATTCATTATGCACGGCCCCGCAGTATTTTCCTGTAATGTGACAATGGTTCGTATAGTGTGATCGTCCGGGTGAGTGTAGTTCTGAAAAGAACTGTTGTTGGTGATTGACGTTTCGACAACCTGAGCGGAAGTCATCTTCAGAGTCAAGTGAATAGTGTTTGTCAGTCGATGATCTTATAAGTCTGGTCCGTTGAACGTGATTGGTCAGTATAGCCATGATGGTATTGGCTGAAAGACTCGTGTAAAGTTTGTCATCAGTCATTGGTGGGTTTCGATCCGTCTATTGTTGGTCAAGTAGGTCGGTTTTTGGTCCGTGTATTGTTAAGTCGGTCTGTTAGAAGTCCGGTTGTCGGTTTCGTTTCTGTCGTGGATAAGTCGTTTGTAAGGCGCCGGTAGTTGTTAACATCTGTTAAGAGGCGTTTGTTCTAGGTTAGTGTACCAGCTTTCCAGAGTCAGTCGTTGAAAATAGTTTGTACTGTAGGTTAAGCACTGAGCAGAGTCCCAGTCAATGTTGTGGTTTGTCAGTTGATGATGTACAGCAATGTGATTGTTGGCATCACCATTTCTCGTGGCTCGTTTGTGTTCAGTCAGTCTCGTGTTAAGGTTTCTGCCAGTCTCACCAATGTAGGAAGCCTGGCAGTCGGAGCATTTGATCTTGTAAACTGCTCCCTGTCTGTCGTTAGGTTCGTCTCTGTCTTTCACGTTGGTCAGTAAGTGTCGTAACGTAGTTGTAGGTTTGTGGGCTACACGAATGTTGTAGGGCTGTAGGATCCGCGAGATGGTCTCAGAAGTGCCCTTAATGTAAGGTATAGTCACTGTAGTAACAGGCGTAGGGTTCCTGTTCGTAGCGTCAGCTTCAGTAGGTCGGTAAATGTTTCGTCTAATAAAGTCAGCGTTGTAGTTGTTTTTGTGAAAAACGCGTTCAAGGTATCTGTTTTCGTCACGTAAGCTGTCCGGTGTGTCACAAACCAGTTGCACTCGTCTCGTCAAAGTCTTTATAGTCGTGGCTTTGTGTGAAGTCGGGTTGTAGATTGATTCGTCAAGTAATCTGTTGGTATGCGTCGGTTTTCTGTACACTGTCGTTCGTAGTTCGTTGTTGTCGCGGCTTACCAAACAGTCTAGAAAAGGAAGTTTTCAATTTTCTTCGATGTCTTTAGTAAACTGGATGTTGGCGTTCTGTTCGTTTAGGTGGTCGTGAAAATCGTCAATTTTGTCTTTGTGAACGGCGGTAAAGGTGTCGTCAACGTAACGTAACCAAAGCGGTATCGTTTGTCGGCAAGTTGCAAGGGCGCGTTCCTCCACGTGTTGCATCACAATTTCTGCGACAACAACAGAAAAAGGCGACCCCATTGCTGTTCCTTGCAACTTTTTGTAGAGTTTACCGTTGTACTGAAAGTAAGTCGATGTAAGGCAAAGGTTCAGTAAGTCCATGATGTCTTCTGTCGGTAACGGTAGTTTAACAGTAGATTGTTGTATAGCGGTCTCGGTACAATGTAATGCTAATTGAAGTGGAATACTGGTGAACAGTGATTTCACATCAAAAGACACAAGTTTGTAGTCGTCAGGTATCTGTACTGTCTTAATAGCGTCAATAAAGTTCTCCGTAGATTGTAGTTTGCGTCTTGATTTGTCAGTAAGGGGTTGCAGTATGGTCGTCAAGTACTTAGATAGTTGATACGTAGGGGACCCACAGAATGACACTATAGGTCGCATCGGTATACACCTACTAACCAACGTGAAAGACAGAGACGAACCTAACGACAGATAGGGAGCAGTTTACAAGATCAAATGCTCCGACTGCCAGGCTTCCTACATTGGTGAGACTGGCAGAAACCTTAACACGAGACTGACTGAACACAAACGAGCCACGAGAAATGGTGATGCCAACAATCACATTGCTGTACATCATCAAATGACAAACCACAACATTGACTGGGACTCTGCTCAGTGCTTAACCTACAGTACAAACTATTTTCAACGACTGACTCTGGAAAGCTGGTACACTAACCTAGAACAAACGCCTCTTAACAGATGTCAACAACTACCGGCGCCTTACAAACGACTTATCCACGACAGAAACGAAACCGACAACCGGACTTCTAACAGACCGACTTAACAATACACGGACCAAAAACCGACCTACTTGACCAACAATAGACGGATCGAAACCCACCAATGACTGATGACAAACTTTACACGAGTCTTTCAGCCAATACCATCATGGCTATACTGACCAATCACGTTCAACGGACCAGACTTATAAGATCATCGACTGACAAACACTATTCACTTGACTCTGAAGATGACTTCCGCTCAGGTTGTCGAAACGTCAATCACCAACAACAGTTCTTTTCAGAACTACACTCACCCGGACGATCACACTATACGAACTACTGATACTCCTGGGCTCAAACCATTTACTGTGAAACAAATCAATGTTACAAAATGTTCCGTTTTTCTTGCCGGTAATTTTGTTTCCCTCAGCTGCTAAAGCTATTATAATATGCTATTGTAAAATTTCATAAGGCTTCTTCCCTGTGAATAAAACTTTTGCCCTGCATACTCGATAGTAAACCCTCCTTCCCTTTACATCTTATAGTATATTATACTCTTTATGAACTTAAATCCTGTTGCTTGATAAACGACTCTAAATTGAAAACTCCTGAAGCCACTTGATTTGTTCTTCTTGGACAAGTCAGGTTAGGTCAGGTGTTTTGGCAATTTGGCGGGCAGTTGAAACGACGTAGACATGGGCACCAGCCGGCAAGCGTAGAAGCCAACTCTCTGAGAAATTTGTCACTCATCAGGTTATAAATGCAAGAGTTTATTGCGCTATTGGCATGCCCGAACCAGATGAAGAAGTATTCCACTTCAAGGGGTAACATGCCCTTTACATATAGATCAGATCGTACGAACCAAAGGTAGTGATTGACATAACTCGGGAACCAACACAACGCAAATACGACGACAATGAGGACCAGCAGTCTCACAACTTTGCGTTTCGACTTGTCAGCTGCAGCGCGATTACTATCTGTTGCATTTCCGGGAATTCTACGACGACACATTTTACGGCAAATTAAGAAATAAATGACGATAATTATAGAAAGAGGAAGCGCGTAAAGCACGACAAAAACAATGCTGTGAAATATCTTGAGGACGTGACGAGTTTCCTTAAAGGTTGGATCGTTTGGATCTTCCCATGGCCAAACTTGTAGACATTCGTAGACGTTTTGAGATGAATTGAACTGGACTTGAAACAACATAGGATATGGCAGCATTAAAACAAAAGACAGGATCCAAATGGTGCCTGACAAGATTTTCGGCTTTCGAAAGATCTTTTCTTTTAAAGGATAGAATACTGCGTAAAATCTATCGATTGTGATGAGCATCATTGTCAGTACAGTCGCCGCTATTGAGACCGGCGTAACGTAGAAGAAAGCCTTGTATGTTATGTTGCCCAGCATTCCTCCAATCCAGTCATTCAAACGGTAGAGAGAAGCCACTTGGAAAGGCATTTCTGTTACAGTTAACAAGAGATCTGCAACGGCCATGTTAGCAATGAAGAGGTTTGTGACTCTATGAGATTGGGAAGACGTCTTTAACACTACGAACAAACCAAGGGTGTTACCCAACAGAGCAATGGGAAAAATCACTGCATACGCGAACGTCAAGCGAATCCTTGCATCTGCTGGAAGAGCGAACCACGACTGTGGGGCTGTGTGAAATGTTTGTTCCTGTAAAGAGCAACCGAAAATGACTGATAATTCGAGAGTTTCACAACTCTTTGAAACTGTCAGTGTAAGTTACGACAGTGCGTAAAGTGCCATTCATGTACGGTTCGCGTACGTTAGAGTGAACTTAAGTTTGTTACACCCTGGGTATTAGTTTACTGATAACTTGAGGGAGGTGCTAATTGGAGAGCAAATGCTTATTACGGAGGAGAATTAACATCTGACGGGAGGAAAGTTTTCTTCTTGGGAATCAACTTCAAAATGTGATACAACACTAATGAACAGCAACAGAAGAACTGTAGCAATAGGGCTTCTCAAGGTGCTTCGGAGACTGGAACTATTAAGGCTGTGACGTCAAAACAAGAACTTATGTCCACATATCTTTTGTACATGTTCACCGTTTTGAACCAGAATTGGAATTACGTACGCTTGATTGCCTAATTCCTAGTATATGTCCCTAAGTTTTTTCGTTGTCATTCGTTTGGTTCGAAAAATATGTCGTCACAGCCTGACTAGTCCCAGTTCCTAATCCCCTGTGGTTTCCGTCCCAACCGTAAGTGAAATTTCACGTTTTTAGATGGTTGAAAAACAACAATATCCATTTTTTGTTATTTCCATATCATGATCCCATGTAGATTTCATCAAGCAAATAAAAACACATCTGTCATTTAAGCTGTAATTTCGTTGCAATTGGATTTTGATGATCAAAATGCTAAAGTTTCAAGCTTGGAAATTATAAATAACAGATTTACAATTTGCTCCCGTTGTGGTAGTGTCGTTCGTCATGCTTACAGAAGATGGCATCTCCGTGATCGTGCGTAATTCAAATAGAACTTGATCAGAATATAAACATTCCAGGACTGCAAGAGGAGTTCTTGAAATTATTTAACTATGAAATATCGGTATCTACTTTAATTAAACAAGAATTTTCACATGAGCTAAATGCTTTATCAAAAATATGAATCTTATTCAGCATTTTGAAACGTTTTATAGAAGAGAAGATTAGCTTTCCTTGCTTCGCAAATTAGCGATCCGTTTCTAATTTTCCTGAAGGGACACTAAAAAGCCCGGTCTGAATATGATTATTCCCTCGCTTTAATGTTTTGCTTACTTTTTTTGACCTTAAATTTTCCATTCTTTTTAAAGTGTTGTCAAAAGACTGAATGACGCAGACGTGCGCAGATGGTTCAACTCAGTCGACTTCCCTTTTGATAAGTTTTTACTTAGTCTTTCTTTCGGTGATCAAACACGGTAAATCAACTTTCATGCTTCGTGATATCTGGTGTGCAATTTTAATTAAATGCAAACTAATTATGTGCGGAGAATCAAATTTTGCTGAAAATTAGTAGTAAATGTTTTTTATCCGATGTCAGTTGCCATGAACTAAGAACTTTTTTTCTATTTTTAAAAGAATGCATCTAGGGTTCAAACCCAAACACGCAATTTCTCCACTGTCAACTCTTTCTATTCGTGGAGAAGTATACTTGAAGAAATAAAATCTTTTTAGCCGCACTGCACGAAGTGTAGTTCATTTTTTGGAAAACTAAGCAATCTGAATACAGACTTCCGCTAAAAAAGATTGCTCACTAATTAATTTGGTAGATTTTCTTCTCTGAATCAAGATTATTCTTCAACTTTTTTTTCACGAAGAAAGTTTTTTTTTCTGTTTTAGTCTGGCTACAATTCTGTTTGACAAGGAAAGTCGTTCGAAAAATCTATGGACGTGCTTAAATTTCTTGCCTCGAAAAAACAATAGTCAGATAATGTGCATGCATACTTTAGCGTACTAGCTAACTTTAGGTTATTTATTGTTGTAATGCGCTTTTGATCACCTGGTATGTTAAAAAGCGCACTATAAATCAATATTTCTCTTGTTTTAATACTGGTAACAAAACTTTCCGATCTCTGTTACTTAAATGTTCAAAACACATATGGCTCTTGAACACTTGGACGCTAATCTGGTATCATCTCAGTATACGGAACAATATGCTCGATGATGACTACACCATCTTTCTTACCTTCTTTCAGCATATCGTTTGATTTTACACAAGTTTTCTTGTTTGAAAAAGCTCTTACATTAAGACTAAAGAAGATATCTTTCTGACTGTATAACGTTACATAACTTAACCAGCGAGTGTTTAGTAAATGCAGTGGACTAGGTCAAGAGCAGTGGGTATATTTGGTGTTGGAGATTTTGACGACAACTGTGAATAGCGTGAAGGTTTTCATTTCTTAACTTCCTGTTTAATAATCCCATTGAGACTGGGAAGGTATCAAATTTCGAACGCTTGAAAGCTGATTGGTTGATTTCGACAAAAATGTCTTGCGTTTTCATTGGCTTTCTTGAATTCCTGCTGAGTAACCCTATTAAGCCTGGGAGGTGGAAAACTAAATTAACGCTTGTAATTTGGACGAGAAGCATGATGTTGGCATGGTAGTCGCATTTTAACCGGTGTGTTTTTTAAACTTTGAAACAATGAAAAACCTTACAATTCCTCCTAACACCTCCCTTAAACAGATTGCAAATGAAAAGAAAGAGGTTTATCGACCACTGCACTGTTTGTGTGCTTCTAAATTGCAATTTACGCAATTCTGACTGTTTTACCCTATTTTAATCCTGTCTTGCAACGACGGCCAAAGAACCATTGAGCTGGAACCGTGTCCATCCCCTCGCTTGGAGTATTCCGCCAATCAAGAAGTCCTTAAAACTCACTGGCACCCGCAGCTCAGCATTCCGTGAAGAGACGTTTAACGTTGCGAACCGCATTCTTGGTCTTTCCATTGCTCTGGGGATAGCGACGACTCGAAGTGACATGTTGAAAGTTCCACTGACTGGTCAATGTTGCGAATTCTGACAATGCAAAGCAAGGTCCGTTATCAGTGACTACGGATCCGTATCTGCTACATGGCCATTGGACTTCTGATCAGGGCTTTGTAGTTTTCCGTCGAGAGAGAATCCACCTGACTGAAATTAGCAAAGTTGTCCCTCACAACTAGAAGGACCCGGCCTAAGAAATAGTAGAGGTCAGCAGCTATCTTGGCCCAAGGAAGTGGTGAAACATCGTGCTGAATTATGGGTTCCCTGACTTGCGAGTCGTGGTGAGTCTGGCAAACATCACATTGACTAACAAAGTCTTTCATTTGTAAGCTCATCCCAGCCCAGAACATGCATTCCCGCAGACGACGAAGGCAACCACCAAGGCCAATGTGACTTAAATATTAATGAGCCAGGTACATAATTTCTTTTCTCAGGGCACTGGGAAGCAAACAGATGAGAGCCACGGAAAATCAAGCTCCTTTGGACAATCAGTTCTCTACGAAACTGTTCCAGTTTGAACTGGAAGAAGGGCTGGCCAAACTTCCAGCATGACTCGCTTGAGAGATTTGCAGACTTGATCTTGAGAGGATTTTTTTTTTTTTAATCTGTTCCGGTCGTGACGCAGTGAGACTTCACTTCTTCACAAGACGCCGTTTCATTGAGATACGCGGGGCTCAGGGTATCAGCGATATAAATGAGAGGGCCTTTCTTGTACCTAACTTCGAGATTGTAACGCTGAGGTCGGAGCAGCATTCGCTGCAGTCAAACAGGTGCGTGCGTCACAGAGACTCTTTTTAAAAATCTCCTCCAAGGGCTTTTGGTCTCTTTCCACCTGGACGACATCACGCCTAAAATACACTTGTCAAATTTATCGCAAGCGAACACAATGGCGAGGAGCTCTTTCTCAATTTTCAGTTTGGGTAAGGGCTCTCGATGCACAGCTTCCTGGCTGCTGTAATTGAAGAAGAGCGCCTCCACCTAACGCTGCATCAGAAGCATCACATTGGAGGGTGACCTCATCATTTAAGCTGTAGTAACGTAAGACGGGTGCTTGCGTGATGGCCTTTTTAATGTCGCTCCACGCTTTCTGCTTTAAATCTGACCATATCTGACTTTTCTCGCTTCAGGACCTATTGCCGTGAGGAATGTAGCCACGTGGACCTCACCGTTACATTGTAGTGTAGCCACATTTCCTCCCATTCGTTCCATTTCTCTACAACGTTGGAGTCATTAATATCGAGAGAATGAGGCGCAGACAACGACTGAAGATAAGCCATTGTTGATCAAACCACTCCTGACACCATGTAACGAGAAATTTCTTGATAAATGGTTATTTAATAACGGAGCATATTGCGAGCGACTATCCAAGTTCCTACGACGCTAGAATAGTGATCGCCGGCCGCGCGTATATTGACTATAAATTACGAATAACTTATAACTAATAAAACACACTAGACAATAACTGACAATAACGCGGGAAAGCATAGTTCGTAGTTCGTCACAGAAATGACGCAGGCGTGCACAGATGGTTCAACTGGAATAAGAGAAAAGACGTGAAATGTCCTTATATCAATCATCAAATTTTGTGACACACTGCCTCAGTCGACGTTGTGTTTTTACTTGATCTTTCGTTCGGCGATCAAACATGATAATTTAACATGTACACTTCGTAATATTTGGCGTTCAAGTTTGAGTAAACAACAACTATTTGACTATGTGCTTAACTCAGTCGCGCTCAACAAAAACTATTCATGATAATGAGATTCTATCGAACTTGTATACCTGACCTTACAACCTTACTTATTTTCTTCTCAGTACATCTGAAGTCTTGAACAAAGATGTTTTTATTGGCTTTCTTTATTTTCCGTTGAGCAACCCTATTAAAATAGGGAGGGGGAAGAGGAGGGGAGGACTTTTGACTCCCCACCAACCTTGCACGCTTGTAATAGGCTTTTTTAATATCCCGTTGAGAAACCCCTATTCACATCGAGATGGGTGAGAGGGGACACTATTGACGCCCCCGCCAACTTTAAAAGTTTGCAATTTGTTTGGGGAAGGAAGCTGATGTTGCCATGGCAACTGCACTTTGACGGGTGATCCTGTCTTAAATGAAATAACTGACACTTCCACATTTTCCTGTTTCATATGTAATACACATACAACTGGTGCAAACTTCGGAATGAACCTACTAACGTATGCACTACGTTTTCGGTCTCTCAACTTATGGATGGTTTTGTATTGGTGCTGTCAGTCTCAATGGAATATAACAAAAAACAATTTTGAAGCATTCACAATAAAGAAAAAGGTTTTCATTCGCAGTCAGTTTTCGTTCTTGATGCAAGACACTGGGCAATTTCCGTGTTCGTTTCACACCGAACGAATGTACCACCAGTTTACGATTATGTCTCTCGAAGCTGCGGAAGATATTTTCACACGACAGAATATAGAGGATTGCTGTAAGAAAATGTTAGTTTCGACTTCAAGTTTAATGTACCAGTGGGCTGTTGATGGTTTTCAAATTAGCCCTTTCGCTGAAAAGCTTCGATTACGGCATTTGGATCGGCCTTAAATATTATTAAAAAAATTGCAGCTTTTTTAAACCAAATTAATGCTTTAGAAACAGCGAGACATGCACTATGATTTACCCAAAGCACATTTATAGATATCACCGCCTTGATCTGTACAATCAAAAGGAAAATGCATGATTTTGCGCCATTTTCGGCTGTGGCTGGGAGCTAAAACTGGGATTTTCGAACTTACCTCGATTTCGCAAAATTTAAAGCGCTTCAGAACCTTTGAATATGGTATTTTCTAAAAGAAACTCACCGTATTTGGAAATGTCCCAGCTGCCGCCTCTTTTTCGCCAATTAGAGAAATTGGCTCTTAATACCGGATCTCTGTTCAAAAATCACTTGGCACTTGAGCGCTTGAAGACTAAACGGATATCATCTCCGGTATATGAAACCAATATGCTTGGACACTGAGCTACATCATCTTTCTTCGTTCAGAATAGCTTTTGATTCGTAACATTTCCCTTAGTTTAAGTTTGATAATAAAGAAGCTTTCTTGTTTGAAAAGCTCTTACCTTAAGACTGAAGAAGATAAGAAGATATCCTTCTCAATTTCTAAGGCGAGTGTGTAGTTAATGTAGTGGACTACGTCAGTCAAGAGCTGTGGGTGTGAATTTTGTCGCAAACTGTGACAGTTATGACTCACGTCAGTGTCATGGGCCATGGCTTTCTTGATTCCCTGTTAAGTAACTCTATTGAGTCCGGGAGGGTTGGCATAAAACTTTCGATGCCTTTAATTTGATTGGTCGAGGAACATGATGTTACCATGCAACCACATGTCGATCGGTGTGTTTGCAAAATTTGAATTTTCCTGTTTTTAATGAAAGAACTGTCAGTTCCACACTGTCTGGTTTTTAATGAAAAAATGGCTTTCTTGCAGTAACATCCGCTTTCATAGATAACTGCACTTTTTCGGTTTCAGAGAAAGAACAGAAAAGCCCGGTCTGAATGTTATAAATACTTAACTCTGGCGTGTTGCTTGCTTTTTGACTATTAAGAAAGGCTATTTTTAACGATTTTTAACCTATCGTCAAAAGAAGTGAACATTGCTGACATTTCCGTATTTTCTTGTTTTTAATTTAAGAAAATTAACTTGGTGGGCTGACGTTTCAATCCTTGTTTTCAACAACCTTAGCTCTACTACTTTTTAGGTAGTTTTCCTGCTCTTCATTGATAGAGGAAGTGTACCTGGAGAAAAGTTCGACTTTGTAGCAGGACTTTCCAAATTGTACTTTATATTTGAGAAAGGAAGCAGTTTGACTATCGACTTCCGCTAAAAATAATTTCTCCCTAATTTGTTTGGTCGATTTGTTTCTCTGAAGCAAGATTATTGAGATATTTTTTTGTCACGAAGAAAACTTTTTATTTTATGTCTGGTGATCAATTCTGACACAAAGCCAACGAACGGATTAACTTAAAGTTTGCTGCACTCGAAAACATTAGTCACACACTTCAGCTTAGTAGCTAAGCAGAAGGCAGGATAATTTTTTGGAACGGACTGCACTAGCTCGAACAGCTAATGTTTTTTTTTTTTTTCGCACGAATAACGTCTTGTGTCTTTGAACGAATTGCAACGAGCCGTTCGAAAAGCCGGTTGACGATTGTTTTGGAAGGGATAGCTCGAGCCTTTCGAACGGATGACAATATTTTTTTGAACGGATAGCTCGAGCCGTTCGAAGGGATGACAATACTTTCTGAACTGATACGTGATGTCTGATGTAGCTCGAGCCGTTCGAACGGTGGCCCATCTCGTTTGAACGGCTTACGAACGGCTAGCCGTTAGCATCGTGTTCGCTTGAGAGGTCACAATTTTTTGGCCTCTTGGTGCATGTGCAGTCTTGAACTATTTCTCTTGCTTTTTATCCTGGTACTGCGCAACACTTTCGGATCTCCATTACTCTTCTGTTGAAAGCACATGTGGCTTTTGAACGCTTGGATACTAAATTGATATCATCTCAATATATCAAGATGGAACAATATGCTTGATGATTACTACACCTTCTTTCTTCGTTTAGAATAGCTTTTGATTTCTAACGGTTGCCCTAGTTAATTTAGTTTCATAATAATAAACAGGCTTTCTTGTTTAAAAAGTTCTTACCTGAAGACTTAAGAAGGTATCCCTCACTGACTTTAGAAGGTTAGAAGTTGTTTCACACAATGTTTAGTTTGTTCTTCAAAAACACAATAAATTGGACGTTGCTATAGCAACAAAATTACTCAGCTTGAATTAATATGAATTGTTATACCTCCCAACTCGAATACGTTTTCCGATTGGAGGAAAACGTGTCACTTACTGTGGGTCAAAACTGGGGCGAGTAAAACTCACTAACTCCTTGGTGAAACTACAACATGAACTTTCCACTCGCACGTGATCAGCTCGTGCTCCTTGAAACCGCGGCAAATTTGTGAGCCGGCGTAAAGCAAACCAGGATATAAAGACACGGATTTATGGCGCTGTTTGCATGCGCTAACCAAAAAAACACGTACTGAACTTCCGCTAGTAATTTATGCCCATGTTCAGGTTGAATGAACAAAAAATAGTGATTGACATATGATGGGAACCAGCAAAGCGCAAATTCAATGATTATGACAATCAACAGTCGCACAACTTTGCGTTTAGACATTTCGACAACGGCTCGACTTTTTCCTGACACGTTTTCTGGGATCCTACGAGGCCATAACTTGCGGCAAATTAAGACGTAAAGGACTGCCATTACCATCAAAGGGAACGCATACAGTATACAGAAGAGGCAGATGTGAAAGATCTTACGTGACTGCTGAGTCAAGCGTCTCCCCGACACACGCGTACATACGCGTTTCCACTAGGAATAACTTTAACTTTTAAAAAGAGAAGAGTTGGGATCATTGAAATGAAGGGTAAAACCCAAAGAACTGCTGACACGATTCTCGCTTTCGGAAAAATAATAATATGCTTGATGATGACTACACCACTTTTCTTCGTTTAGAATAGCATTTGCTTGCTAGAATTTCTGGTAGTATAATGTTATAACTTCAAAAGCTAACCGGTTTAGTAGCTCTAAATGGGCTCAGTCAACAGCTGTCGGTGCGTTTGCCGTTAAAGCAAAAATCCTCAGTGTAATCCTAATCCTATTTAGTAATCCTATTGAAACTTGAACACGTGAAAGCTGATTGGTCTAGTAAACTATGTTGCCATGACAACCGCGTTTTAACTGATACGTATTTGCTTGTTTTAATGAAAGAACTGACAGTTCCACATTTTCATGTCTGAAATAAAACATACATTTGTTGCAGTAACGTTATACATGACTTTACCTTTTTGGGGCCAGAAGACAAAAAGAAATGCCCGGTCTGCCCATTAAAGGTAGTAGTTAGAAAATGAGAGGTCTGGGCCAGCCCGAGTCCCCAAGGTCAATTTTTGGCCCACTTTTCGGGCTGCAGGAACTTTGAATTATTTTTTTGTTTTCAAAAGTGATAAAACAACTTTGTGAAAAATATAATTAATTTGAAATATATTTATGCAGATTATTAACGAAAAAATATTTCAAAGTTTACATAACTACTTAAAACGCTAAAATATTTTTAACAGTAGTTTTATAAACTCTGAAATATTTTAACGCAGTTATTTTCACTTAGAATCTGCACTAATCTGTTTTAAATTATATTAAAGTATTTTTAAATTAATTTTATAAACTCTGAATAAAATTTGAAATAGATTTATGCAGTTTCTAAGTGAAAATAACTGAGTTGAAACTGCAAAAATATATTTCAGATTAATTTGGAATTAATAAAACGTTTTCAGCCACTTCCGAAAAATCAAAAAATAATTATATCGTTGGCAGGTCAAAAAGTGGTCCAAAAATTGATCTTGGGGACTCGGGCTTGCCCAGACCTCTCATTTTCTAAATACTGCTTTGTCCTTTAGCGAGAAAAAATTAGGAGACTGGAGGCAACTCTGTATCCCTCGAGACTATCGTCAACTCTTTCCGGACGAATGCCCTTCCCGGACCATCCTTCAGATAATACAGAACCTTTTCTCCCTTATTCACTATGAACCTATCAATCTTGTAAACTTTCAATGGCCAATTAGGCACCGTGGCTCTATTCTTTTCTCCTTCAAGCTCACCATCACTATAGAGATATCTCACATTCACTAAATAATCCAATCGCTTTCCTTTCAAACCAACGGGTCTCAGATAACATCAATAACTCGTTGAACTCTTTGCATCGACCGCCTTCTCTCTGTTGGCATCAACGGGTCTCTTTCTAGTCAAACGAGTCACCTCATTGTTCAGAGCTTTCACTACTTCTGGAAGCCAGTTCACCCATTCTCCATTTCTCTCAGAGGATTTAATATTCCTCTCCTTACTGTATTGATAACTGAAAAGACGCTCGCTCAACGTTCGAATAAAAGGTTCAACGATTCCTTGATCGCGGTGAACGTCTACAATTCCGGTTCCTATTCTTACATCGTGCTTCACCATTTCTTTCTTAACTTCACCCATGAATTCACGCCCGGGATCAACCTGAAGATCAGAGGGCCACTTTAATGGTCCTCTATAAATTTTCTGAAAAGCCTTTGAAACTTCCGAAGACTCCTTTGAAGTGAGTGGTTCAGCGGCCTTGAATCTGCTCGCGACATCAACGACCGTCAATGCGTCCTTGTAAACGTTTCTGCCTCTCGGGAGTTTATCATGGGGGAGGAAAAGAAGATCGGCTTGACGAACTGAATTTGGGGATGTAACGTCAAACTTCGGTCTCGGGATATATATTCTTCGGGGCTAGCAAATAAATCTGCCAGATGGCCTGCTTCATCAGCCAGAGTTTTGCGACATCTTCAGAGACTCCAGCCGTCTGAACCAACTTCTTCACTGGATTCAATCCTTTCCAAAAACCTTTGGGGCTGTAATAAATCTTGGATAATTCACAAGAAATGGCTCGCCGCCAATCCGATTGCCAGGGTCGAAGTTCCAACGTAAATCATCTCTCCCTGTTTTTGTCGAACGGAAGGTTTGTAAACGCCATAATTCGTGTAAACATGACCCGCCTAGATTAGCTCAGCTACCCGCGAGCATGATAAAATTGTAATTTTTTGAAAACAAAAATAAAATGTATGTATGTATGCATGTCTCGCCTGAAAACTGAGGTTCTCGCACTTCGTTCAAATCCATTTGATCTTGATGAGTCTTGTTACAAAGTTTCAAAGCGTAGTCAGTGTTTTCAAAGTTTATTTTCGCTTCATCTTTGATTCTATCAATAATGGCCATCCAATCGGGAAGCCTCGTTCTGTTTTCTTGAAACTTTTGATATTCTTTTTCATATTTTTCCACGGCAAAATCGTGTCTTTTCTTTTCTTCTCCAGGTGAATCACCACTCAAATATTTTGCCAGATAATTTCCTCCGACGAATGCCGTGGCATTGATAATCGCTCCTCCAATCATTATCGCTTTTTCGCCATTTTGTTACAACTAATTACTCTTCACATTTTTGATTTTCAATTTCTTCCTGAATTTCTTTTCTTAATATAATCATTACCGCTTGAACTAATGAGCAGAAAGTGGCGAATCCCAAGGTGGAAACAGTAATTACACTCAACGTTTTATTTAACTCTGCAAAATCTTTTGATCTTCGAGATAATGTTTTGTAGCGATAGAAGCCGCTACTACCACCGTGACAGTGAATTTCACATAGTTCATTATATTCACCGAAGGATCAGAAGTCATCGGCTCTTTAATTACTTTCTTTGCGACCCATCCATATCCAGCCGCTATTCCAGTGATCGTAGCGGCTAATCCATGGGTTTTATTTTTGAGGATGTTCGATCTTCACTTCACTCCGGAACTTCAGGTTGCAACGCAACGCTCGCTCTCGCTCAATCCTTTTAGGTTTAACGAGAGACATTAACTCTTCCCTCTTATAATATAATCCCTAGAGAGAAACAACAATATTCACCGCTGAAACAACTTGAGTGAGTGAAAATGATAATGAAGAATTTTCATTTTCATTTTTAGATTTAACATTCCAGTCTAAATCAGTTCCTTTCTGAGGCGTAGATTGTAGCTTTGCATCTCTTGCTTTTCTGTTGAATTCTGCGAGTCTTTTTTCTGCCGACTCTCTCCGAATCTTTTTCGGGTTTTGTTTTTTTCACAGTCGAGGGCACTTTTTTAGCGGGCTCTTCAATGGTTTTTACAGGCTCTTCAGTGGTTTCTACGGGTTCTTCAATAGTAGTTTCTTCATTTGTTTCGCTATTCATTTTATAGATATTCTCAAGAACTTACTAAAGTTCTTCAGAAGTGTTTTCTAAGTTCTTATCGAGTTCTTCAGGCAAGTTCTTATCAAGTTTTACATTCCTCGCAGTAAGACTGCACTCGCCACTGCCATGTACTTTCCATAGTTCAGGCTCAATATTCCGGCGATCATGGAGAGTTCTTCTCTCACCATGAAATTATCGTTCAAGTCTTTCAAGAGTTTACTCCGATCAAGGGGGTGAAAATGGAATATCAATCCACAACTAAGCTGAAGAAAGGTATCAACCATCGCGTCACAAGTCTTTGAAAACAATGAAGTCTTATTCTTTTGAAATTCTCCTCAACATCTTTCTCACTTAATCTCTTGACTTGATCTTGTGCCAGATCAGTTCCAGTCATCTCTTTCGCCTTCCCACTGGCTACCAGGACCGCGAGCCGTTCTCTACGAGAGGCTAACGCCCCCGACTCAGGTTCATCTTCAAGAATTTTCATTACATCTTTCAAGGCTTCTTGTTAAGTGATTTCCATTTTAATACTCAAGATTAATATCAAAAGGATGGCTGAGAGAGGAAACCAGATGTGAATATTTCTTTTTCTTCAACTCGTTAATCAATTTCAGCTTTTCAAAATTCGTTAATCCTCCTCCGTAATTATCAAATATCTCTTTCATGTCTTTCTGGGAGGGAGTATAGAATAATCCTAACGCGACGATTTCCTCGCGGAAAGACTTGGCAATGCTTGTCAGCTGCTGAGTTATTACCCAGACACTGATTCCGCTGTGTCTCGCGCTGAATGCCGAATTCACCAGTTCACCTGATCTCCGTTTCGCATCCCTGGAGGCGGCACAATCATCGAGAATTATCAGGGAATTAGTTCCCTCAAACACGAAACTGGTAATCTTCAACCAATCATTGATTTAATCTCGATGAGGAGTCAAGACGAAGAAATCTCTATCTTCCTCGGCGAAAGCTTAGTAAGTCTCGTTTAATGCGTAAGTGGGGCAGAGAAGGATCGCGTAATCAAGCTTTCCGTTGAATTCATCGCTCAGAAGTAAGTATTTGGTCTTTCCTGAGTTCGTGGGACCGTCTATGAATGCGTTGAATGGAATATTATCGAAATTCATTTTAATTCATATTTTATTCTATAGGCGCAAGCGATACGAGCGAAGCGAAACTTTTGTGGCCATGCGCGAGGGTGTGAATTCCATCTTCCATTATAAATCTCTCATCATCGTCAGCGCTCAGGGCTACCTTGTTGATTGTCTCAGTGAATAACTCATGCCGATGTGATCTAATTACATTCACCTCCCTCATTTGCTCTTTTCTGCTGAATAAACAATTTTTATAGTCCTGATGTGAAATATTATTTTTCACCACTGATTTCTTTATTCCTTAACACTTTTTTTCTCTTCTGCTTTATGAATCTTGAAACTACATAATTTAGCTCTCAATCCGACGAACTCCTCAATGATCCTCCCTCCCGCTTCATCTTTCATCATTCCTATCACTTTCTAATTATATCCTTGAATCCCTGAAGGATGATCTCCAGGAAAATCGCTGGTGTCAAACTGTTCTCTGACGTCAGATTTAATATCTTCGTAAAAGTCTTCAGTCTCAATCTCAGACATCAGACTGTCAATATCCGTGAATAACAGTTTTGCATTCTCTCCATATTTTTTCTTGATGAAATCCTAATGAAAGTCATACATCAGAGTCTTGCTGATGTCGAGAATTGTAAATCGGTTTATCAAACGTTAGTTTTATTCGTTTCATATGAATCGCGATGAGATTTTCATCGAATATCGTGAAATGTTTAAAGTTTGGTTTCACCGTGAGTTTTCTCGCAGATTCTCGGTTGTTGACCAACTTTACATCAACTCTTTTTCTGATATTCTCCATCTTCTTCCCGAAGACGGAGTTGTTTATCAACTTGAATAAATCCTTTTCAAAAGAATTCCTCGCTTTCTTCCTGAGTTCAGTGTTCTTTTCAATGTAACTTTTCAACCATGGCTTTTCATCAAATTTGATTCCTCGATGAATATTGGTCAACTTTAATCCGAGATCCAGATATTGCTTCAAGTTTCGACGACGAATTACACACTTGTCTTTATTATATAGATTTGGAATCAGCTTTTCAACTTCTTTAACTCTGAAACTCTCCGGGGTTAGCGGATAATCATTATGCAAATTGTGAAGTTCCTCGGGATACTCGAGATCAACCTCGAGAACGCACGGAAAATCGCGCCAGTTATCAAATTTGGAGGAGTCATCCTGCCCCATCCACTCAAAAATTTCAACAGGGAGAGGCTGACACATTGCCCAACCACAGAGATTATTAGCCTCGAGATATTTAATGTATTTTGTGGGCTTGGTTTTATCAAAATCTTCACCCATGTATTTATTATTAGCCCTTGCATATCGGTTTGAAATCATTGAGATTCCTCCTCTTATTCCTTTTCCACCAACAAAAGCATGTCAACGTCGTTCAACAAATCAAGTTCCACTCCCGACTCTTTCAAAGCCGCGTCCTAGGCTAAACTGGGGGCGGTGAAATACCAAGCGAAATCTAATTTATAATTTTCAAGACAGACGTTTCTGAATTCTTCAATGACGTCAGGGAGAAGGAGGACATCAGATTTCAGATACAGATCGTGATAATCACCCCGGCGTAGTCTTCATCCCAAACTTCTTCCATACCCTCTTTGCACGCTCATAATCTTCATTAGAGATATCACATTCATTGAGCCTTGACTAAAATTCTCTTCTCCTTGGCAACTGAGTTTCATCAAACTTTGAAATTTCCGGATGGTTTTCATGAGTGGCAAAAAGCCCTCCTAATCATGTTCACGTTTTATTTGAATAGCTCGGTTTGTTTTAGCGGTCTGAGTATACTGCATTACACGTATAATAGAGAGAAACAAAGAATTAGATTAGTGAGGACAGCAGAGAGATACACAAGCGAAAGCATCCAAATACGTGGAGAACGAGTGGAGATCTCTTTTCTTTCGTTGTTCTCACTGCGAATCATTGTGTAGCCTGAATTTCAGGCGTCTCCTTTTAAGTCTCACTTCCAAGAACCAGTAATACCGTCTGTGTCGTCACTACCCGAAACCGAGTTTTTATTTTGATTGGTTTATTTTTTAAACGTGGGAATTATTGTACATAAAGCTAGCGAGGAGGGAATTCGAGTACGCATAAAATTAATCCTTTTCACGTTTGTCCCCTATAAAAAACTCCTGCAAATCGTGCTTTTATATAACATGACGCCGCACTGCGACATTGAGGCGGCGGAGAGGGAGGTTGGGAGAACAAATAAATTTTCCCTTAAATTATTTCATGGATTTTTAAAGAGAGCGCTGCTGCTTTTCGTATACTATCTGTTTAGTCTATGCTGTATTTCCTTCAGCAATATTTTTCTTTCCAGTCTGCTTAAAACGGGCATTTCGCAATTGTCTTCGGAACGGCGTTTCTGGATCTCTTGGGACTCTTATATTGGCGCGAAATCAGCTGAGGCTCCATTTTTAAAACTACTACCTTCCTGGAACCCTCCTTCCATACATTCGCGATAAACTCAACATGTATGAGTTTTTAAGGCTTGGGGTATAGTCATGACCTGCTGTAAATAAAGACAGTGGAGTACTACGAACAGTCGGTTATTTTGTTCCTGAAATCCTCTGCGTGATTGGAAAACCCGAAGTTTGCAAACCAGGGAAAGAAACGAGACGGGAATGAGGCGAGACAGCAAAAGAAAGCTTTCCTTCTTTCCGCGTCCGCGCTTCTCGCCGCTTGATCGTTCTTTTGCTTCGCATGAGTCGTGTATTCGCCCAGCATGCTAGGAAAAGAAAGGGACGACTCCAACTCTAAGCTAGTGGCGTGCATCCCTCCGACAGATACTGGACGACAGATTCATTTACAGGCCGTTTATCTAAGAACTAATTGAATGTTGATAATTACGCTTCTTACTGGGTGACCCCTCATGATATAAGCTATATATTCAAGGGCGGCGCTAAAAGGTATGGTTATATAGAGGATATTACATTTCCGCGTGTGGATATTATATTCACACTAATGACGACGTTTTTGACGATTTTCCGAAGATTTCCGACCACTTTCCAAAGATTTCCGAAGACTTTCCAAATCGTTCCGAGGGCCAGACTAACGCTTTCGAAAATTTTCCGAAGATTGCTGAAGATTGCCGAAGACGACCGAAGAAGATCCGAAGATGTTTCGATCATACATCAACAAATTTAAGTGTAGTTAAAGGGACAAAAGAAAAATGTTATGATAAAGGAATCATATCTTCACAGTGTGAAAGATAAAAATAGTATCTTCACTACGCGCGATGAAGATATGATTTTTTAGTAAAAGGAAAAATCCTGGTATTTCACTGGTGTTTATATAATAAATAACCGTTCTGGTCTGAAATAGGGTATGTTATGTACACTTTGGACAGCAATTAAAAAATCATTTTAAAACAATCTATTTTTATCAGTGTTTTTATACATAATTATAACAATTAACATCGGGAATTTGAAACAAACCGAAGCAATTTCTCTGCCGGGTCTTGTCTGATATATATAGGGTTATAGATATCACATAGTTTAGTCTGAAATACAGTAAGAATTTCAAGAAGGCGTTGCACATACTTCACCCAAATGTTCGAGAGGTAAACCCGAGGAGAACACTCAACTAAAGAAATGAAACGATATGGTGCGATAATGGAAACGCTTTTTAAAAAGCAAGAATTGACAGTACATGTACGTCGCCACACAGCAGAGCATGGAAATGTATGTTTGGAAATTTGAATTTGCGTTTGATCAAACATTGTGTCGAGTTGTAGATACATTCCTCTCTCAACTGAAATTATGACTAACTGAGAAATGAAATCCTAAACGTCTATCCTAATTAAGCTCCGATACCCAAACTACAGTCACCGTTGTGACTTTCATTGTTTAAACTTGATGAAATCTGAATGCATTTTGCGTTAAAGCCTACTTGAGAATTGTCTTCTAAGCTAAATACTTTTAATAAGCTATTCTATGGTTCACGTTAATCAGTTTCTACCACTCGGTAACTGCTCAGATGAGAACACACTGGCTAAAACTGCAGGGCTAATCATTATTTTCCTGGTACATTTCTTCAAACAGCACGTCCTTGGAGGTAAAGAAGGAGGAAGTACCTCCAGGAACTGTGTAGGTGCAGGGAGGACCATCATAGAATGTAAAGCACCAAAGAAATACCACCCTGATAACCTGTTTTTGTCTAAACGATATACTGATATATATTCATTTGAAAATTTTTCTTATATGTTCTTCTTGTTCAGATTACTGCTTAGTTCATTGTGGGATTATGTACTTAACAGTGGCGCCACCTTACTACACTTCTACTTTGCAAATTAAAGATCGAAAGAGGTATGTCAATGAAACACTGTACTAAATATTCAGTATGCGCATTCAAGTTCGTAGACATGAGGAAACCCAGGCTCGCTACAGATAAAACTACTGTAAACAGACAAGGTTAAAGCCTCCTGCCCTAGATTAAAACGCATTTGCAAGGCGAGGCGGAACTCGAACCCTGAGCTTTACATTGGAGTCATACGCACCAATCATTAGGCCACCGCGCTCCATTTTTGACTCACCATCACAGTAAAAAAAAAGTTTCGACAATGCTGTTGCTCATGATAAGAGTTGTTGACCCATAGGACGCATACAAGGTCGAAAAATAAATCTAAGGGATCAACTTCATGTTTTATAGAGGTTGTATTGGTACTACCTCTAAGCTACCAAAACAAATCAGTGTTACAAAATGTTCCATTTTTCTTGTCGATAATTTGTCTCCCTCAGCTGCTAAAGCTATTATAATACGCTATTGTAAAATTTTAGAAGGCTTCTTCCCTGTGAATAAAACTTTTGCCCTGCATACTCGATAGTAAACCCTCCTTCACTTTCCGTCTTATGGCATATTATACTCTTTATAAACTTAAATCCTGTTGCTTGATAAACGACTCTAAATTGAGAACTCCTGAAGCCACTTGATTTGTTCTTCTTGGACAAGTCAGGTTAGGTCATGTGTTTAGGCAATTTGGCGGGCAGTTGAAACGACTTAGACATGGGCACCAGGCGTCAAGCGTTGAAGCCAGCTCTCTGCGAAATTTGTCACTCATCAGGATATAAATGCAAGGGTTTATTGCGCTATTGGCATGCCCGGGCCAAATGAAGAAGAATTCCACTTCAAGAGGTAACATACCGTTTGCATATAGATCAGGTCGTACGAACCAAAAGTAGTGATTGACATACGTTGGGAACCAACACAACGCAAATACGACGACAATGACGACCAACAGTCTTACAACTTTGCGTTTCGACTTTTCAGCTGCAGCACGATTACTATCTGTTGCATTTCCGGGAATTGTACGACGCCACAATTTACGGCAAATTAAGAAATAAATGACGATGAATATAGAAAGAGGAAGCCCGTAAAGCGCGACAAAAACAATGCTGTGAAAGATCTTGAGGACACGATAAGTTTCCTTAAAAGCTGGATCGTTTGGATCTTCCCAGGGCCAAACTTGTACACATTGGTAAACGTTTTGAGATGAATTAAACTGAACTTGAGACAACATAGGATATGGCAGCATTAACACAAAAGACAGGATCCAAATGGTGCCTGAAAAGATTTTCGGCTTTCGGAAGATCTTTTCTCTTAAAGGATAGAATACTGCGTAAAATCTATCGAATGAAATGAGCACCATTGTTAGGACAGTCGCCGCTATTGAAACTGAGATGAGGTACCACTGAGCTTTGCATGTTATGTTGCCCAGCATTCCTCCAACCCAGGCGACTCCACGGTAGTAGAAGCTCACTTGGTACGGCATCACTGTGAAAGTTAAAAGCAGATCTGCAAAGGCCATGTTGGCAATGAAGAGCTTTGTGACTCTGGTAGATTGAGAGGACTTCTTCAACACCACGAACAGGCCAAGGGTGTTGCCCAATATAGCAATAATGAAAATCGCTGCATATGCTGTCGTTATGCCAATCTTGATGTTTGCAGGAATATTGAACGGTGCCGGCTGTGGAAAGGTGATGTTTGTTACTAGGAAAGAAATCAAGAACTATATTGCTTTATCTTTATAAAGGGTTCTTTCCTTAGCATAAACATCAAAATGTGGTAAAACACTTCAAGACAACAACAGATGCAGAAGAACTTTAACACCATTCTCTTACTTATTTCGATGTCCCGTTCAGAGAAGAAAGGAGAACATAACATTTGCTTGTTTAACCAGTTTATTATCATTCAATGTCTGGAACGTTACTTTCTTTAATTAGCAACGGGGAACTTGCTTGGCCGAGTGGTCAGCGCGTCGGACTCGCAATCCAGCGGTCCCGAATACCGTCTGACCACTACTTGGATGTTTTTCACGGTAGTCCCGAGTTCAAATCCTCAGCCAAGCTTGTAAATAGCCAACTGGTTTGCCTCCGTCCAGTTGGGATTCTTAGCAATGTTATGTTCAATGTGAATCATTTGTTTGAGTTGTTTGCTCAGCCAGCAGCCTTTGCATGTGCTATAAACATTGCCGTGGGGAAATAAAAGTTATATTATGTTATGTTGTGTTGTTTTGTGTTGTGTTGTGTTGTGTTGCGTTGCGCTGGCTGTGCTGTGCTGTGCTGTGCTGTGCTGTGCTGTGCTGTGCTGTGCTGTGCTGTGCTGTGCTGTGCTGTGCTGTGCTGTGCTGTGTTATTGTTATGTTGTGTTGTGTTGTGTTGTGTTGTGTTGTGTTGTGTTGTGTTGTGTTGTGTTGTGTTGTGTTGTGTTGTGTTGTGTTGTGTTGTGTTGTGCTGTGTTGTGTTGTGTTGTGTTGTGTTATATTATGTTATGTTACAACGATAAACGAGAAAAAACAACGAAAAAAAACAACGATATCCATTTTTTGTTATTTCCATATCATGATCCCATGTAGATTCCATCAAGCAAATAAAAACACATTTGTCATATAAGCTGTAATTTTGTTTCAATTGGATTTTGATAATCAAAATCCTAAACTTTCAAGCTTGGAAATAATAAGTAACAGATTTACCATTTGCTCCCACTGTGGTAGTGTTGTTCGTCATGTTTACAGAAGATGGCGTCTCCGTGATCCTGCATAATTCAAATAGAACGTGATAAAAATTATAAACATTCAAGGACTGCAAGAGGAGTTCTTGAAATTATTTAACTATGAAATATCGGTATCTACTTTAATCAAAGAAGAATTCTCACATGAGCTGAATTCTTTATCAAAAATGTGAATCTTATTTTGCATTTTGAAACGTTTTGTAGAAGAGAAGATTAGTTTTCCTTGTTTCGCAAATTAGCAAGCTGCTTCTAATTTTCCTGAAGGGACACCAGAAAACCCGGTCTGAATATGATTACTCTCTCGCTTTAGTGTTTTGCTTACCTTTTGACTATAAATTTTTCCATTCTTTTAAAAGTGTTGTCAAAAGACGGAATGAAGCAGACGTGCACAGATGATTCAACTCAGTCGACTTCCCTTTTGATAAGTTTTTACTTAGTCTTTCTTTCGGCGATCAAACACGGTAAATCAACTTTCATGCTTCGTGATATCTTGTGTGCAATTTTGATTAAATGCGAACTAATTATATGCGGGAATCAAATTTAAATTTATTGAGCTGAAAATTAATAGTGAATGTTTTTTATCCGATGTCAGTTGCGATGAACTAAGAACGTTTTATCTATTTTTAAAAGAATGCATATAGGGTTCAAACCCAAACACCCAATTTCTCTACTGTCAACTCTTGCTCTTCGTGGAGAAGTATACTTGAAGAAATAAAATCTTTTTAGCCGCATTCCACGAAGTGTAGTTCATTTTTTGGAAAACTAAGCAATCTGAATACGGACTTCCGCTAAAAAAGATTGCTCACTAATTAATTTGGTAGAGTTGCTTCACTGAAGCAAGATTATTCTTCAACATTTTTTCACGAAGAAAGTTTTTTTTCTTTTTTTAGTCTGGCTACAATTCTGTTTGCCAAGGAAAGTGGTTTGAAAAATCTATGTACGTGCTTAAATTTCTTGCCTCGAAAAAAAAATAGTCAGATAATGTGTGCATGCATACTTTAGCGTACTAGCTAACTTAATTAATTCTTCGCGAACTATTTCTCTTGTTTTAATGCTGGTAACAAAACTTTCGGATCTCTGTTACTTGAATGTTCAAAACACATGTGGCTCTTGAACACTCGGACGCTAATCTGGTATCATATAAGTATACGGAGCAACATGCTTTCTTGTTTGAAAAAGCTCTTACCTTAAGACTAAAGAAGATATCCCTGTGACTGTATAATGTTACATAACTTAACCAGCGAGTGTTTAGTAAATGCAATGGACTCGGTCAAGAGCAGTGGGTGTGTTTGGTCTTGGAGATTTCGTCGACAACTATAAATCAATAATCCTATTTAGACCGGGAAGGTGGGCACCAAATTTCAAACGCTTGATAGCTGATTGGTTAATTTTGACAAAAATGTCGTGCGTTTTCATTGGCCAGTTCTTGAATTCCTATTGAGTAACCCTATTAAGCTCGAGAGGGTGGAAAACCAAATTAACGCTTGTAATTTGGCCGAGAAGCATGTTATTGTGGCATGGCAGTCGCATTTCAACCGGTGTGATTTTTATACTTTGAAAGAATGAAAAAACTTACACTTCCAGATTTTTTTTGTTTATATTAAAAAAAAGATTGACCTTATTTCCTTTTTGACTACTTTAGGTTTATTTATCGGTTTTGATTACTTTTGCTGAATTAATGGTGCATAAAAAAAAAAATATCAAATCCGAGATGGCGGATCGACAATGGCAGGAAGCTGTTTCAAAAAATGACTATTTTTCCTTCAAAAGCCAATAATTTCAAGGAAAAATGACCCAAAAAATGACTCAGCTGAGAATTCTTTTTAGTCTATATAAACTAAGAAATTTTCATCCAAGTTAAAAAGCATGCAAATGGGGATTAAACTCAAACACCCAATTTTTCTGCTCTCCGTGCTATCTGGCGTACAACCTAAATTAAATGTTAATTACATGTGGGGAATTAATTTTGAATTCACTGAGCTAAGATCTATGTCAAAACGTGTACAATTTCTGATTAACTACCAACTGATTTTGTGCTGATATTTGATTTTAGTTTTATTGAGCTGAGAATTAATAGGAAATGTTAGTCTTTTTTATCGTATGTCGGCGACGATTGCTTATCGATGTTTAATTTATAAACCCTGCGCGTGGGGTTCAAACTCAAACAACCAATTTCTATGCTGTCAGCTCCTGCTCTTTATTGAGAAATGTAGCGTTAAAAATACGGCTTTTCCCTGAAGTGCAATATATTTTCTGGGAAACAGAGTGAAGGAGTGGCCCCTAATTTTCCTCACTTGAGAATGGAAGCCTGTCATGAGAAATGCATAACAACGGTGTGGGATTGAAACGCTTGCTGCATGGCACTGACATTTTTACTTTATTAAGAGATACGACGCCAAACAAATGAAGTATTGATAAGGATTTTAATTAGCATGGCATCTTTCTTATGCTAATACAAACTGCCATTTACATTACGTAGTTCTGCCAAATGAACTATCGCTCACAAAAGTGCAGTAAACCACAAATTCTATTGTACCTGTGCTATCATATGCATGTGTATACAGTCTGTGACTTCCTTAATTAATGTAATCATTATTTCTCGATTATTCGCAAAAATTGTTTTAGCCACCAATTAAATTGCGTTGATACTGGTATGTACATGTATCTTACACAAATACTATAAATGTAGCTTCTCCAATTTAACTTTCACTCACAAAATGGTGCTATTAAACTGCAGCTAAGCATAAAGAGAAGGTTATCTGTTCAATACTGACAAGAGGATTCCTTTATAAGTTTCTTAGAAGACCTTTCGTATTGAAGGTCTTATGACTTCTAAAAATATTATTTATTTACATCCACTCCTAGGTTTCTTGTTTTTTACATCCAGTAGAAAGCTTCATCAATGTATTTTTTTGTTACTCGGGCTTCCGTAGGAAAACCCGAGTCTTAAAATGCTAGCGTTTTGGTCGCCAAAACGGGGGTCATGGTCCCAGGCGTTCCATGCGTAGACCATGGAAAGTAGGGACGAGAAACGCGACATTGCTCGCTCATTGTGACAGAATGCGGTGTTTTGCGAAGAAAGTTTTGGCAAGAATCGCGCCTTTTACGTTCCTCTCACATACAAAGATGTCGATCGTTTTCAGAAAGGGTCGGTCCACGAATTATATTGCTTGAAAGCCAGCCAGATAAGCAAAGTTCACGCTGGAAACGTTCTCGTGAGATAACAATTAACTGAGCCGACTGCGGTATGAGTTCAATCTACGAAAACACTGGCAAAAATAGGCAGTCAAATGACGGTATGTGGCTACTGCTGTTATTATTTAGAACATTGCAGTAAAACAAATCATATTGCAATAAAACGAGCGAAATACGAAAACGTTTTTGGAATCGTAGCTCAATAAAAACATGTGACTTGTTTCTTGCACCGCGCAAAATATGTCGATCTCCAATGTTGTAAAGATAAGACTTTTGGTAACTTGAGTTGAATATCTTGCCTCCAAGTTAGTTGGCTTTCAAGTAGGGTGAGGGAAAAAAAAAATAACGTGTGAATTTGGAGGCACATTGTGCGGGAGAATTAAACCTTCGATTGTGCGGGATTATTGACGAACCAATGTTCTTGCCAAGTCCTAAGGAAAATCTGCATTGACGATAGTTTAGCCATTTATTTCACTAGTAGTTCAAATATCTTTAGCAGTCTTAATTAGCAATCGCCAATTCTTTTAGAAAACTGTGTCTGACTGCAAAAGAAAATCACGTTGCGTGACATGAACTAGACGAGCATGAAACCAAAATAAATAGCAAAACAGAATGCCGCATCTTCCCTTATAAATGAGAGTCCTTTTTAAAAAATACTCATGCCTTGATTCAATAAAAATGTGTAGCTTGAATATTTCTTCATAAACTGCGTTAAGGGTCGCAAATTCTTGGAAGTTATCCGCAAAATACACAACTTGAAAGTTTATGTAAATTATGTGCAATGCAATTTCAGCCTAGTCACAGGACTGATGTTTTCGCGAAGGAGTTTATCATGATTCGTTTTGGCTCTCTCGAAAGGGGTTATTCGCTCTCCAAAGAAGATATGACTCTTGAAAAGGGATTAAGATCGCAACACGGCAAAGACGTTCAGCTACACAATTTACTCGGATCGCCGCGACCAGTAAACAAACTTCGTACAATTTCTGCTAGCATGTACAAAGAAATCGCCATAAGTTGTAAAAAGACCTCGAAAATTCTTTGCAAACAACTTCTCCATCAATGCGTACACAGCTGTGCTTCACTCTTGAACCAAAATGGTTTAAACTCACAACTTGCGATAGGATGAGGAGGATCCTAAACGAAGCAACTTGAATAGTAAATATCTAAGCGGAACTCTTGTGCTAAAATATCCTGATTCTTTAGTTTGCTTTTATTGTGTCCAATACACGTTTTCGTAAAGTACGATTTGATACTGTGGTACGAAGCCCGAGTAAACGCTCTTAGAGCGTCTAGTTTCTTGTAATATATCATAAACAAGATAGAGAATCTTACATGTGCGTCGCTACACAGCAGTGCATTTCTGACGATCTTTACCATGTGTGGAAATTGGAATTCGCATTTGGTAAAGCACTGTGTCGAGGTTTAGATATATTCCCCTCTCATCTGAAACTAAGACTAAGGAGAAATCTGAAAAAATAAATTCTTAACGGCCATGCTAATTAACCACAGATATCCCATCTACGGTCATGGTTGTGAACTCTGAAATTCCAAACTCCAAACTTAAGCCTTCTTCAAAATTGTCTCGCGAGCTAACTAGATTTTTTCCAGGACAATTCTTTAAATAGCACATTCTCTCATTGGAGAGAAAGAGGGAGGAGTGACTGCAGGAATTTCTGATAGATCGAGATTGAACTGAGCACCTACATGAAGGACCATCATAAAATGTAAAGCACCAAACAAATACCAGTTTTGATATACTGTTTTTGACTAAAAGATAATGATACTTTCTTTTACGCTCTTCTACTTCAGATTGTTTTTTATTTCAGTGTAGAGCTATATACGTATACGTGGCTCCACCTAACTACTCCTGACACCTCTCTTAATTAAACAGATTGCAAATGAAAAGAAAGAGGTTTATCGACCACTGTACTGTTTATGTGCTTCTAAATTGCAATTTACGCAATTCTGACTATGTTTTACCCTATTTTAATCCTATCTTGCAACGACGGCCAAAGGACCATTGAGCTGGACCCGTGTCAATCCCCTCGCTTGGAGTATTGCGCCAATCAAGAAGTCCTCGAAACTCACTGACACCAGCAGCTCAGCATTTCGTGAAGAGACGTTTAACGGTGCGAACCGCATTCTCGGTCTTTCCATTGCTCTGAGAATAGCGGGGACTCGAAGTGACATGTTGAAAGTTCCACTGACTGGCCATTGTTGCGAATACTGACGATGCAAAGCAAGGTCCGTTATCAGTGACTACGGATCCGACACCCCGTATCTGCCACATGGCCATTGGACTTCTGATCAGGGCTTTGGAGTTTTCCGTCGAGAGAGAATCCACCTGACTGAAATTACCAAAGTTGTCCCTAACAACTAGAAGGACCCGGCCTAAGAAATAGTAGAGGTCAGCAGCTATCTTGGCCCAAGGAAGTGGAGAAACGTGCTGAAATATGGGCTCCCTGACTTGCGAGTCGTGGTGAGTCTGGCAAACATCACATTGACTGACAAAGTCTTTCATTTGTGAGCTCATCCCAGCCCAGAACATGCATTCCCGCAGACGACGAAGGCAACCACCAAGGCCAATGTGACTTGAATATTAATGAGCCAGGTACATAATTCCTTTTCTCAGGGCACTGGGAAGCAAACAGACGAGAGCCACGGAAAATCAAGTTCCTTTGGACACTCAAACAGTTCTCTATGGAACTGTTCCAGTTCGAACTGGAAGAGGGCCTGGCCAAACGTCCAGGATGACTCCCTTGAAGGATTTGCAGACTTCATCTTGAGAGGATTTTTTTTTTAATCTGCTCCGGTCGTGACGGAGTGATAGGCAAGGTCTCGATATGATCCACAAGCTCTAGGCACTTCACTTCTTCAGAAGACGCCGTTTCATTGAAACATGCGGGGCTCAGGGTATCAGCGATATAAATGAGAGGGCCTTTCTTGTACCTAACTTCGAGATTGTAACGCTGAGGTCGCAGCAGCATTCGCTGCGGTCAAACAGTTGCGTGCGTCACAGAAACTCTTTTTAAAAATCTCCTCCAAGGGCTTTTGGTCTCTTTCCACGTGAACAACATCACGCCTAAAATACACTTGTCAAATTTCTCGCAAGGGAACACAATGGCGAGGAGCTCTTTCTCAATTTTCAGTTTGGGTAAGGGCTCTTGATCCTTAGCTTCCTGGCTGCTGTAATTGAAGAAGAGCGGCTCCACCTAACGCTGTATCAGAAGCATCACATTGGAGGGTGACCTCATCATTTAAGCTGTAGTAACGTAAGACGGGTGCTTGCGTGATGGCCTTTTTAATGTCGCTCCACGCTTTCTCCTTTAAATCTAACCATATCTGACTTTTCTCGCTTCAGGACCTATTGCCGTGAGGAACGTAGCCACGTGGACCTCACCGTTACATTGTAGTGTAGCCACATTTCGCCCCATTCGTTCCATTTTTCTGCGACGTTGGAGTCATTAATATCGAGACAATGAGGCGCAGACAACGACTGAAGATAAGCCATTGTTGATCAAACCACTCCTGACACCATATAACGAGAAATTTCTTGATAAATGGTTATTTAATAACGGAGCATATTGCGAGCGACTATCCAAGTTCCTACGACGCTAGAATAGTGATCGCCGGCCGCGCAAATATTGACTATAAATTACGAATAACTTATAACTAATAAAACACACTTGACAATAACTGACAATACCGCGGGAAAGCATAGTTCATAGTTCATCACAGAAATGACGCAGGCGTGCACAGATAGTTCAACTGGAATAAGGGAAAAGACGTGAAATGTCCTACATCAATCATCAAATTTTGTGACACACTGCCTCAGTCGACTTTGTGTTTTTACTTGATCTTTTGTTCGGCGATCAAACATGATAATTTAACTTGTACACTTCGTAATATTTGGCGTTCAATTTTGATTAAACAACAACTATTTGAATATGTGCTTAACTTTGTCGCGCTCAACAAAAACTATTCATTTTATACCTGACCTTACAACGTTACCAATTTTCTTCTCAGTACACCTGAAGTCTTGAGCAAAGATGTTTTTATTGGCTTTCTTTATTTTCTGTTGAGCAACTCTATTAAAATTGGGAGGGGGGAGGGGGGTGACTTTTGACTCCCCACCAACCTTGCACGCTTGTAATAGGCTTTTTTAATTTCCCGTTGAGAAACCCTTATTCACATCGAGATGGGTGAGAGGGGACACTATTGACGCCCCCGCCAACTTTAAACGTTTGCAATTTGTTTGGGGAAGGAAGCTGATGTTGCCATGGCAACTGCACTTTGACGGGTGATCCTGTCTTAAATGAAATAACTGACACTTCCACATTTTCCTGTTTGATATATAATATACATACAACTGGTGCAAACTTGGGAATAAACCTACTAACGTATGTACTACGTTTTCGGTCTCTCAACTCATGGATGGGTCACAAGTGTTAACAAAACGCTTATATTGGTGCTGCCAATCTCAATGGACTATAACAAAAAACAATTTTGAAGCGTTCACAATAAAGAAAAAGGTTTTCATTCGCAGTCAGTTTTCGTTCTTGATGCAAGACACTGGGCAATTTCCATGTTCGTTTCACACCGAACGAATGTACCACCAGTTCAGTTTACGATATGTCTCTCGAAAGGGTACTTTTTCCGGGCTGCGGAAGATATTTTCACACGACAGAATATAGAGGATTGCTTTAAGAAAATGTTAGTTTCGACTTCAAGTTCAATGTACCAGTGGGCTTTTGATGGTTTTGAAATTAGCCCTTTCGCTGAAGAGCTTCGATTACGGCATTTGGATCGGCCTTAAATATTATAAAAAAATTGCAGCTTTTTCAAACCAAATTAATGCTTTAGAAACAGCAAGACATGCACTGTGATTTACCCAAAGCACATTTATAGATATCACCGCCTTGATCTGTACGAGCAAAAGGAAAATGTCTAATTTTACGCCATTTTCGGCTGTAGCTGGGAACTAAAACTGGGATTCTCGAACTTTCCTCGATTTCGAAAAATTTAAAGCGCTTCAGAACCTTTGAATGTGGTATTTTCTGAAAAAAGCCTCGCCGTATTTGGAAATTTCACAGCTGCCGCCTCTTTTTCGCCAATTAGAGAAATAGACTCTTAATACCGGATCTCTGTTCAAAAATCACTTGGCACTTGACCGCTTGAATACTAAACGGATATCATCTCCGTTCTATGAAACCAGTATGCTTGATGACACTGAACTACATCATCTTTCTTCGTTCAGAACAGCTTTTGATTCGTAACATTTGCCCTAGTTTAAGTTTGATAATAAATAAGCTTTTTTGTTTGAAAAGCTCTTACCTTAAGACTGAAGAAGATAAGAAGATATCCTTCTCAATTTCTAAGGCGAGTGTTTAGTTAATGTAGTGGACTACGTCAGTCAAGAGCTGTGGGTGTGAATTTTGTCGCAAACTGTGACAGTTATGACTTACGTCAGTGTCATTGGCCATGGCTTTCTTGATTCTCTGTTAAGTAAACCTATTGAGTCCGGGAGGGTTGGCATAAAACTTTCGATGCTTTTAATTTGATTGGTCGAGGAATACGATTTTACCATGCAACCACATTTCGACCGGTGTGTTTGCAAAATGTGAATTTTCCTGTTTTTAATGAAAGAACTGTCGAAATTGTCGGGTGTTTAATGAAAAAATAACTTTGTTGCAGTAACATCCGCTTTCATAGATAATTGCACTTTTTCGGTTTCAGGGAACGAACAGAAAAGCCCGGTCTGAATGTAATTAATACTTAACTGTGGCGTGTTGCTTGCTTTTTGACCAAAGAAGGCTATTTTTAACGATTTTTAACCTTTCGTCATAAGAAATGAACTTTGCTGACATTTCCGTGTTTTCTTGTTTTTAATTTAAGAAAATTAACTTGGTGCGCTGACGTTTCAATCCTTGTTTTCAACAACCTTAGCTTTACTACTTTTGAGGTAGTTTTCATGCTCTTCATTGATAGAGGAAGTGTACCTGGAGAAAAGTTCGACTTTGTAGCAGAGCTTTCCAAATTGTAATTTATATTTGAGAAAGGAAGCAGTTTGACTATCGACTTCCGCTAAAAATAATTTCTCCCTAATTTGTTTGGTCGATTTGTTTCTCTGAAGCAAGATTACTGAGATTTTTTTCTGTCACGAAGAAAGCTTTTTATTTTATGTCTGGTTAACAATTCTGACACAAAGCCAACGAACGGATTAACTTAAAGTTTGTTGCACTCGAAAACATTAGTCACACACTTCAGCTTAGTAGCTAAGCAGAAGGCTGGATAATTTTTTGGAACGGACTGCACTAGCTCGAACAGCTAATGTTTTTTTTTTTTTTTTTTTTTTTGCACGAATAACGTCTTGTGTTTTTGAACGAATTGCACCGAGCCGTTCGAAAAGTTGGCGATTGCTTTGGAAGGGATAGCTCGAGCCTTTCGAACAGATGACAATATTTTTTTAAACGGATAGCTCGAGCCGTTCGAAGGGATGACAATATGTTCTGAACTGATACATAATGTAGACGTCTGATGTAGCTCGAGCCATTCGAACGGTGTCCCATCTCGTTTGAACGGCTTACGAACGGCTAGCCGTTAGCAACGGCTCACGTGCAAATTTACCATGCCATGCAAATTTACTGGAACAAAAGAAAGTGTTTACATACGAAAAGAGTTGAACTCCCACAGAATGATGATGACTACACCGTCTTTCTTCGTTTAGAATAGCTTTTGATTTGTAACAGTTGCCCCAGTCAATTTAGTTTCATAATACTAAACAGGCTTTCCTTAGAAGGTTATAAATTCACTAGCGAGTGTTTAGCAGGTGTAGTGGTATCAGTCGACAGAGGTGAATGTCAGTGTAGTTGAAATTTTGAAAAATATGACTTGCGTATTCTTTGGCTTTGTATCAAATTTTTAACGATGGTTATTTGATTGGTCGTGGAACATGAGGTTGCCATGGCACCCGCATTTCGATTGCTGTGTCGGGTGGTTTTATTGAGCTTTGAATTTTCCTGTTTACAATGAAAGAACTGACAGTTCCACCTTTTCAAGTTTTTGATGAAAGAACAGTTTACTTGCAGTAACCTGTACTATCATAGAAAACTTTCCCTTTTTAGTTTCATCTAGAAGACCGACGGTATGAACAGGTTTTTATTGAGCGTATTCACTCACGTGTCCAGCAGCCATGCAAATTTACTGGAACAAAAGAAAGTGTTTACATACGAAAAGAGTTGAACTCCCACAGGATTGGTTTGGTACACCAACATGGCCGCCGTTTCATTGTTTTGGAACACCAATATGGCTGCCATGACGTCATGTGTATACTCTCTATACCTTAATCTGGCGTGTTGTTTGCTTTTTGACTGTTTAAAATTCACTATTATTTTAAACCTTGTATCAGGAGAAAGGAAAAGTCCTGACATTTCCACATATTCTTGTTTCATTTTTTTCTAACAAAATATTTTTGTGCTATAGCGTTTTCGTAACAACCTTAGCTTTATTTATCGGTTTTTAATTCTTTTGGGCCATTTTGTTGCATTTTTATCGTCGTGAAAAGATCATGAAATCCAAGATGACAAATCCACGATGGCGGGAAGTTGTTTCACACAATGTTTAGTTTGTTATTCAAAAACACAATAAATTAGACGTTGCTATAGCAACAAAATTACTCAGCTTGAATTAATATGAATTGTTATACCTCCCAACTCGACTACGTTTTCCGATTGGAGGAAAACGTGTCACTTGCCGTGGGTCAAAACTAGGGCGAGCAAAACTCGCTAACTCCTTAGTGAAACTACAACATGAACTTTCGACTCGCACGTGATCAGGTCGTGCTTCTTGAAACCGCGGCAAATTTGTGAGCCGGCGTAAAGCAAAGCATTTCTTCGCAGTTTATTATTATTATTATTATTTTCTACTTTTGAGTTGGGATGTAGAACAAAGCATTTCCCTTGGGGAACATTGAGGGTCTCGGGGAAACAAAACTGACTGTTTCCCGCGGGGTCAGTCATTAAGTGCTTATTGATTTTATCGGATGCCAGTCACGATGAACTAAGAAGTTAATTTTATTTTATGCCTGTTAAAAAGCCTGCGAATGGGATTTAAGCACAGGCACCCAATGTATTTGCTGTCCGTGACATCTGGCGTACAATTTTGATTAAACGCAAACTAATTGAACTAGTGTATTGAATTATACAACTTTGGTCCAAATATTACAAAATGGATATCCATTCTTTACAATAATGTTGAAAGTGGCGTGATGAATGCGGGTTTCATGACTAATTACTTCAAAGTCTCTCGAGGTGTCCGTCAAGGGTGTCCCCTGAGTCCTCTTTTGTTTGTGTTAGCGGTCGAAATGCTAGCCCTCAAAATACGCCAAAATCAACTCTGCAAGGGTATCGAACTACCAAGTGGACAGAACGCTAAGATTGCAGTTTGCGGATGATACAACCCTGATTCTTGAAGTTACTACGTCACTTAGAAATGCCATGAATATAGTTAACTTATTTGGAGAATTTTCCGGTTTGCAATTAAATAAAAAAAAAACCAAACCCTTGTGGATTGGTGCTTCGAACAAAAATAAGATAGAGCCTTAAATATTCCAGTGTCCAAAAGATCCTACAAAATTCCTTGGAACTTACCTTTCTCACGATGCAGCTGCCAACAACAACAACAATTTTTATGTCAAAATAAGGAAAATGGAAACGAAGCTTAATAAATGGCGGTCGCGGGACCTGACGCTCTTTGGAAGAACTATGCTACCAAAATCTCTAGGTTTGTCTCAGCTAATCTATAGTGCATCCATGCTTTCTGTCCCAGAAACAGCGATACAACAAACCCAAAGTTAACTGTTTCCTTTTCTATGGAACAATAAGAGAGATAAGATCAAGTGACAGGTTCTGTTCCGCCCCTTATCTAAGGATGGACTAAGCTTTCCCTGCTTCAGAACTGTTATAAAAGCGCTACGTCTCAGTTGGATAAGTAGACTCTTAAATAACACTGATGACACCTGGACGGCAATCCCTAATTACTACTTCGATAAACATGGAGGGCTCCTTTTTCTTCTAAACTGTAATTACGGTGTCGAGAAATTAGACAGAAAAATCCCTCTCTTTTATCGAGAACTCCTCGATCACTTTCAAGAACTGCGTAGCAATTACGAAGATCCCTTGAAACACGAATTCATCTTGTGGAACAACAGAGATATAACTATAGAAAACAAATCGGTCTTTTGGAAGGCGTGGCGGGATAGTAATGTTCTTTTTGTGCAAGACTTGCTGAACAATCAAGGAAAATTTTCTTTCACCACAAGAATTCAGCGATAAATATAACATCAAAGTTAACTTTCTGCAATACTACCAAATCACCTCAGCTATTCCCGCTTATCCCAAAAGTTACGCATCAGTTCATATGGACCTTGGGGATCTGAATTCAATTTGCGAAAACTTTGATTTCCAACTAGCTAAAGATATCACTCTCAATTTAAAGAAAACTTTCTGCAAGCAGTTTTATAAACGTTTTGCAGAGGAAATCAAAACAGAACCTACTGCTATTAAATCATGGCGGAAAAATTGTCCTGAAGTTGCAGACAGTTGGGTAAACTGTACCCAAAACAATTATAAAATCACTCGGGATAATAAGTTAAGACAATTCTATTTCAAGTTGCTGCACAGAATACTAGTCACTAATAAAGAACTTAATCGAATTGGAATAACTGACTGTGTCAAATGTGTTCTGTGCGGTGAAAATGATTCTATTGAACATGCATTCTTTCATTGTCAATCTCTCTTGAAATGATGTGACGAGTCTCTTCAATGGTTCAATAATTTACACCAAATCAATGTCAGCCTAACCTCGCTACAATGCTTTCTCAATTTACCAACACCAAACACCAATCTTTCTAATAACCAAACAAAGGATTTGCGTCTTCTTCTGTTATATGCAAAGCAATACCACTATGCTTGCAAAACAATGCAAAAGAAACAAGATACTTCTGAATTCATATCCAAATTTATTATCCAGCTTGAAATAGCCAAATGACTTGATGTGACTATGTTGCCTTTTCCCCCAGCTATATACATTTGTACAAAGCTAGAGAGACATATTGTTTGTAATATTTACTATCGTATACATTATCGACCATTTTTCATTAGTATATTATCACTTGTAACAATCCTCTTTTTTGCACTACTTTTGTAATTTGTTGCAATATTGTAACATGTTTTCATCAATAAAAGAGCTATAAAAAAAAACTAATAATGTGCGGTAATTAATTTTGAATTTATTGGTTTCAAAATTAATATGAATTGTTTTCAGCAGATGTCAGTCACTGTCAACTAAGTAATTTTTTATCAATTTTTATCCATGTCAAAAAGCCTGCCGATGGGGTTCACAGGGCAGTAGCTATATATAATAACAGGCAAACCGAGGTTCGTTTCCTGTTGAGTAGCCTAACTGATATCGATAGGGGTGGGAGGGGAAACTTCTGTGGCCCCCAACAACTTTGAACGCTTGTAATTTGATCGGTCGAAGAACTCGATGCTGTCATGGCAACGAAACGTGACGGGTGTGCCTGTCTTTAATGAGAGAACTCACAGTTAAACATTTTCCTGTTTTTAATATGGTCATCGCAGCGATTTCCCCGTCTAAGCTAAAACGTTTGCAGACTCAATCTGAAATTCTATTAGAATAGTCCACAACTGTCAGTTGCACGTGTAAATGACGTTGGCGTTTTCGAAAGCCTCCCTTTTCGCTCTCCATACGAATGGGGCTCCATTTTCATAAGTCTCCACTGTGGCGGGACAGCGTTTTCGATGAAAACGATAAGCGCATATTCACGCTGGCAGCTTCGCAGTTTTAAACGAAAAGTATCGCACCCAATTATGGGTGTCCCTTTACCTCTTACTTGCCAAAATAAGTTATGTCATTCGATCGAACGTTGCTTGACTTAGAGACATGTACCGTTGCTGTTGTAAGATTTTTATTCCTCAATCTGGTGTTCAACAGAAACATCTCAGGCACGGACAACGGACAAGCATGGAAACCAGCCTCCTGCGAAAATTATAATTAAGCAGGATATAAAGACACGGATTTATGGCGCTGTTTGCATGCGCTAACCAAAAGAACACGTACTGAACCTCCGCTGGTAATTTATGCCACTGTTCAGGTTGAATGAACGAAAAATAGTGATTGACATATGATGGCAACCAGCAAAGCGCAAATACAATGATTATGACAATCAACAGTCGCACAACTTTGCGTTTAGACATTTCGACAACGGCTCGACTTTTTCCTGACACGTTTTCTGGGATCTTACGAGGCCATAACTTGCGGCAAATTAAGACGTAAAGGACTGCCATTACCATCAAAGGGAACGCATACAGTATACAGAAGAGGCAGATGTGAAAGATCTTACGTGAGTGACTGCTGAGCCAAGCGTCTCCCCGACATACGCGTTCGTACGCATTCTCGCGCGGAATAACTGTAACTTTATAGAAAAGAAGAGTTGGGGTCATTAAAATGAAAGACAAAGCCCAAATTATTGCTGACACGATTCTCGGTTTTCGGAAAAACTTTCCCCTCAGGGGATAGAATACAACGCAAAACCTGTCGAATGAGATCAGCGTCATTGTTAGGACGGTCGCTGCTATGGAAACGCGAATGGCGTAGTGCATGGCCTTGCACGTGATAGTACCCAGTGTTCCTCCAAACCAAGAGTCCCTAAGGTAGAAGAAAGTCACACTAAAAGGCATAGCTGTGACAGTCAATAGCAGATCTGCAACGGCCATGTTGGCGATAAATAGGTTTGTGACACTGTTGAACAGAGATTTCTTTGAAGCCACGAACAAACCAAGAGAGTTGCCCGACAAAGCAACGATGAAAATGACTGCATATGCTAACGTCATGCCAACCTTTACATTCGTTGAGATAGCAGTAGTGGGCTGTTGAATGCTTGAGTTTTGGCTTTGATCGAAGTACGTTCCTGTAAATTGAGAGAGGATGACTTGATATCATTTCACACTCGTGCTGGCCAACAATGTTTTCAATTGACTCGGGGTTTGTTGCTATAGGAGGGCTGATGAGGGGATTGTTGTTATATGAGTGCTATGACCTAAGCCTCTCTGTTAAGCAAGGCGAGGCCATTCATATGAAAATCAGTGAAACTTGCATGTGAATGAAATCCCATTTTCATATGAAAGGAGGGCACCAAGATTCGCTTTGAGGAAGAGGCTTAAGGTATTTCGGAAATGGCCTATTCGTGTTGGTTTCTAGTTTGAAATACGGCTTTGAGAGAATAATGAGAAATTAAAAAATAATGGAATCACCAGCAGGCGATATTTTGCTTTATTGTATGGCTAGCTCCGTGAGCGGGTAAGATGAACCGAATCTTGCGCGTTGATTGGCTACCCAAGCGGGCAAGATGGTGCTAAGATAGCGCTTGGCCGCTCGGGATAACCCGCTATGTCCCACAAGATAATAGTGTTCTTTTTCCATATAATAAATCCTTTATTGACAAAGCTTGTTCGGTCAGGATGGCTGGATATTGGCCTCGAACTTCGAAAACATCCAGTCATCTTGACCTCTAGCTTGGTCAAGGGGGTATCGATGTAAATAGCGCTATATAAATAAGGTGTGCCAGGCGATCTGAAATAAAATTTAAACTAGGCATCAATCACCAATAAGAACACAGAACGTGATAACAGAAGCATTGATTATCTTACCGTCTGTTCCTTGTGAGTTTGTGTGGTTGGTAGTGTTTAAAACAGACATTGCCATCTCTTGGATTCTGTATGATAAAGAGATAGAAAGCGATGAAAATTATCAAATAAAGAAGACTCGACTGTAATCTATTCTGTTGTACTGAAGCCCGCAGATGGCAGTAAAGCACGACAGAAGTGTAGGCGGAAACACGAGACATAGTCGAATGTTTTTCCCTACTCCTTGAGTGCTCTACCGCTTCCTAAGTACTTTACAACAGAACAGAGCACAGTCGAGGCTTCTTTATTTGTTTTATGATAAAGAAGCCATTAATTTTCCCACGCATTCAGCTCCATTTTCAAACCAATCTATATTTTCCAAACGAGAAAACGTGGCGTCAACATGCATCTATTCTCTGATAAAGCACGCTAAAATAAGCCAATCACAATCCTCGTTAGAATGGTTCAAATAATTTGACTGGCTAACGAGACAACAGCTGACAATCACAAACTGAACTTCGCTGAGCTAACTCCGCGGTTTCGAGTGGTTTTCTAGAGAAGAACGATCCCGTCAAAGTTCTAAAGGTTTCTAGTCCAGAGGAATCCGGCCGCGTTGTGGCTCATGAAAACCTGCACTTAGTTCAATGGAAATTACGAAACAAGGAGTTCAAAGCTTGCGGATGAAAATGCAAAATACTGAGTTGTATTTGAAATGAGCTACAGTTATTTACGATTTCCAACCGATTGCAGCAAGAACATGTTCCCGAACTCAGTAGTGTCAAAGTTGGAAGGCTAGACAGCTCCCACTGGTTCCACACCGAGTACGTACAGGAGAGAACATCACATGGCAAGCTTTCAACTGATCAGTCGTCGGATGAGCGTTGATACGAAATTCTTGTGATTCACTTCGCTGAGGAGACCGGAGACCGCTTGTAAGCAAACGAGCGTTACTACACTGCATGTAAGTGTTGTCAGAGCATTTTTACAAAAATATAGCTTCTCAGAGACAGCGCAATTGGTGTTTTCTGTCGTTGTTTTACTTCTCAAGCGTAATCTCTGCCTTCGTAACTAGTATAATGTCAGGTACAATGTCTTTTATCGAAGCCGCATTCCCTAGGTTGAGAATTGTTTCTTTCGCTACGTGTTTTGCTGGAATCTAGCAAAACCTGTTAGCTTAGTGCAATTACTGTTGTTAACAATGGTCTCCGTGTAGCCATATTTACCGCAGACAAATAGCTCTTTTCCATCGCGTTTGTCTGAGTCACAGGGGAATATTTACCTTTTTATAGAAAAACGCTTCATGAAATTAATGCGAATTTCAAAAATTCGCGTTCATTTAAGTCGCGTTAATTTATGTTAATGTTAATTTCCGCGCTGTTGATTAAGTTACGCGTTAATTTCCGCGACGTTAATTACCATTGTTTTTTCCCAAATCTGTGACACACTCCAGACATTCTTGACACGGCCAAACAATAAATTTTATTCGCGCACCGTTGCATTTCACATCAATATTTCACATTACTAAATCGTTTACTGTACTTCAACTGGATTTTGTTCGTGTTCGCTGTCGGCTTCATTTTGAAATTTTGCCCCTTCTCTCGCGTTAATTTCCTTTATTAGGGAGCAAATTTACCTTCAATTCGCATTAATTTAAGTCGCGTTAATTTCCTTTATTATATGGCTAGCTCCGTGAGCGGGCAAGATGAATCAAATCCTGCGCTGTGATTAGCTACCCGAGCGGGTAAAATGGAGCTATCTTGCCCATCCGGGACTACCCGCCGTGTCCCGCAAGAAAAATTTCCCCTATAGCCATATAATAAATCCTTGTTTGGTCAAGATGGCTGGATATTGGCCTCGTTCTGTTTTTTGCGAGTTTATGGACCTCGACTCCCGTCTCGGTCCATAAACACGCAAAAACAGAACTTGGCCAATATCCTGCCATCTTGACCTCACACTTGGTCAATAAGCCATACATAATAAGGTGATTTGGGTCAAAATTTTAGCGTCAGCTCACCGTCATCAACCCGTCCATCTCTTTCCTGATAAAGCACGCTGTTTCATGATCAGCCAATCAGAGCGCGCGTTATATGCAAAATTTATTATAATGTAAAATATGCTAATGCTATGGATATTAGCTATAATAAAAGTAAACATGAGAGCTAAGTATAGAGCTAACTATGCAAGGTGATGACAGGCTATTCAATGCACACCATCATAACACTCAACTGAAAGACTTCATTCTAAGTTATGAATAATGTTGTTCTCTAACCGATTCTGCTTTCTTGTTTGGAAAGAACGCCGAGTATAAAATCAACCATGTGAACATAGTTAATAGAGGGGAATGGTTATGAAACTCGACAAAGTTCTCTGTTGTATTATTTTTTCTCTCTCTCTCTTTTTCGGCATAAGCCGTGCACAAAACCGTGAAATAGTTGTTTACCAATGACAGGTTCAGATACGGCTTTTAAAATGGTCCAGCTGGTTAAGGTTTCCGAATGACTAATATGAATTTTGGAAATGATCCTTTTCCCCATGACTGAGAAAGTCAGCCGCAGCTAGGGAAAAATTTTGATATCCAAGTGACGACTTTAAATTAATATTCTGTCGGTTTCTTTGAAATTCAGTAGTTTCATAGCCCGTTCATTCTACTATATTTATTTAGCAAAAAGAAATCATTGATCGCTCGCTGGAGGAACATCTTTATAAAATTCCATTCCGTGTGGCTTTATCTTCCTGCTTTTAGCGACTTATTGTCGTGCCAAAGTCGGTAAAATAGGAAAAACAAAACTAAAAAAAGAATCCCTAAAATATTGTGCTTGTAGTCAAATTGAACTCGCCGTTATTGTTTGGTAAGGGCCAAGTCGCACTGGAGGGCAATTTCAGATTTGTTCTGGACAAATCTGACTTGAAATCGGCCAGCGACAAAAAATTTGTCCGGAAAGCTACAGTCGCACTTGAGAACTAAATCTGTGAACAAACACCATGCCATGCTGTGAGATTGTTCCAATCTTTTGCATTCTTGTATCGTTCTGATACACTTCATTTTCCGAATGCATTTGTCGGCCGTCTTGTTGGTTCCGAGCGTTTTCGAAATCTTCTCGGCGATCCAAGCCCATGTTTTCCTTGACTCTCGACTTTCTAACTGATCGTGCTTTTCAGCCCACAGTTCAACTAATAGCTTTTCCTCCTCTTTACCTTATCTATCCTGAGCATTCTTGTTCTCGGCTGACGAAGATGTACGGCGCGAAGAAGTTGGGGTTGATGCCGGCATTGAGCTGTCTTCACCATAGGCGGCCCAAGCTCTCAATGTTATCCTTTTTTTTTCCTTTTTATGCGAACGTTCAGGCTAACGTGACATAAGGCATGTACTATTACATAACGACCGAATTTGACCACGCGAAACATGACTCTCGCCTTGCAGCATATGGAGATGTTGTGTTACAACGGTTTGAATTTATAAAGGTTTGTATGGGAATGCAACGGCTTTGCTTGAAAAGCCAATTATTCTTATATTTTGTGAATAAAATCTACTTACCCTGTTGCTGTGTTGTATTCTTTGTTGTTTGCCAGCCCCTCGGGCCGATCTAACGCGATTTCGACGAGTTATCGTTCTGTGGGTTTCCACTACTAAAAGAAAGACAAGGCCGGACACAGGCGGCCCAAGCTCACAATGCGAGGAGTTTTTTTTTTTTTTTTTAATCTTTATGCGAACGTTCAGCGCGCGAAACGTGACACGGTTACCGCCGACATCTACTATTACATAACGACCGAGTTTGGTTACGCGAAACGTGACCTTCGCCTTGCAGTATGTGGTGGTGTTGTGTTACAACGGTTTGAATTTATAAAGGTTTGTATGGGAAAAACGGTAATCGACATTATAGCTGAAATTTCGGTATTTTTGCAATAAAAGTAACTCACCTCAATGCCTTGTTGTCTTTTCTATTGCCATCTCGCTTCTCAGCTCGATCCGAAGCTATTTAAGCAAGTTGTCGCTTTTTGGTTTTCCTCTACTAAGAAAGAGTAAAGGCTACACACTCGATTCTGGACTGACCCCCGCGAGAAGCGAAAAAAAAACACTGAAATCCCGCCAGCCGCCCCAATTCCTCCGCAGAATCATAGTACAGGTTTAAGCGCTCCCTTGCAGTTAAATTCCAAGCCAAATTCATCTCCACAACGCACGAAAGAAAGCTCTGAATCAAAGAAAGATAACCATCCGGAATCAGTGATCATGCTGCCGTCACCATTTGTGGACACATTCGAAACCCGAGCGGAATGCCGGGCTAACAAATTGACCCTGACCAGGGGAAGGGAGCGCACAGTTCTCGACAAGCCAGGTACTTTGAAACGCCTTGTACGCGAATTACAAAATGCGATTTAAAAATTTACACAGCGAATATTACTTACCACGTTTTCCATTGAAAATTCGAAGACATCCTTCAAAGCAAAGCTAGTTAAAACTTTCACGGACAATCCAACGATTAGATTGAGATTGCCGGTGCGAACGAAGCACTTTTTTTCAAAATTTGTAAACACGTCTAGTCGTTGCTTTGATTGGCTTGTCACAACAATGCTCCGTCGGCGGCCTGGACAAAAATCTTCCCAGAGGACCGTGGAGCAGAGTACCTGGCTTGTCGAGAACTGTGCGCTCCCTTCCCCTGGTCAGGGTCAATTTGTTAGCCCGGCATTCCGCTCGGGTTTCGAATATGTCCACAAATGGTGCCGGCAGCATGATCACTGATTCCGGATGGTTATCTTTCTTCGATTCAGAGCTTTGTATCGTGCGTTGTGGAGATGAATTTGGCTTGGAATTTAACTGCAAGGGAGCGCTTAAACCTGTACTATGATTCTGCGGAGGAATTGGGGCGGCTGGCGGGATTTCAGTGTTTTTTTTTCGCTTCTCGCGGGGGTCAGTCCAGAATCGAGTGTGTAGCCTTTACTCTTTCCTAGTAGAGGAAAACCAAAAAGCGACAACTTGCTTAAATAGCTTCGGATCGAGCTGAGAAGCGAGATGACAATAGAAAAGACAACAAGGCATTGAGGTGAGTTACTTTTATTGCAAAAATACCGAAATTTCAGCTATAATGTCGATTACCGTTTTTCCCCATACAAACCTTTATAAATTCAAACCGTTGTAACACAACACCACCACATACTGCAAGGCGAAGGTCACGTTTCGCGTAACCAAACTCGGTCGTTATGTAATAGTAGATGTCGGCGGTAACCGTGTCACGTTTCGCGCGCTGAACGTTCGCATAAAGATTAAAAAAAAAAAAAAAACTCCTCGCATTGTGAGCTTGGACCGCCTGCGGGCCGGACACTGATTTCCGGAGTGCTCGCCGCTCGAAGCGAATAAATCCACTGAAAATAACCCTGCCGGCTCAATTCCTCCGTAGAATCGAAGAAGAGATGTTGAAGTTCCATGTCAGTTCACTCGCTACGCGATTTCGTCCACAACGCCTTCGCAACGATACATTTATTTCGAGATTGCTTCGCTCGCAGATTCGAAAACAGCCGCGTCACAAAAGTTAGGACACTTTCGCGGTGTTGGGTAACTATAATTAGACCGACCGGGGGTAGTCAGCAACGATTTGTCAACGGTCAAACCAAAATGCTCCCTGGGTAACCGGGCACGAGGGTACCCAGGGAGCATTTTGGTTTGACCGTTGACAAATCGTTGCTGACTACCCCCGGTCGGTCTAATTATAGTTACCCAACACCGCGAAAGTGTCCTAACTTTTGTGACGCGGCTGTTTTCGAATCTGCGAGCGAAGCAATCTCGAAATAAATGTATCGTTGCGAAGGCGTTGTGGACGAAATCGCGTAGCGAGTGAACTGACATGGAACTTCAACATCTCTTCTTCGATTCTACGGAGGAATTGAGCCGGCAGGGTTATTTTCAGTGGATTTATTCGCTTCGAGCGGCGGGCACTCCGGAAATCAGTGTCCGGCCTTGTCTTTCTTTTAGTAGTGGAAACCCACAGAACGATAACTCGTCGAAATCGCGTTAGATCGGCCCGAGGGGCTGGCAAACAACAAAGAATACAACACAGCAACAGGGTAAGTAGATTTTATTCACAAAATATAAGAATAATTGACTTTTCAAGCAAAGCCGTTGCATTCCTATACAAACCTTTATAAATTCAAACCGTTGTAACACAACATCTCCATATGCTGCAAGGCGAGAGTCATGTTTCGCGTGGTCAAATTCGGTCGTTATGTAATAGTACATGCCTTATGTCACGTTAGCCTGAACGTTCGCATAAAAAGGAAAAAAAAGGATAACATTGAGAGCTTGGGCCGCCTGTGTCTTCACGGAACTGAAGGGACTCTGGCAACGAGTCAGTGCTTTTGATTGAAGGAGATGGGCTGGGATTTCCTCGATCGTTAAACATGTAAGGGCCTGGCAAAGGATAGATCCATCCTGGTGGATATTGTGGAAATACGCACGGGAAAAATTGGTCGCCCGCGCCGGGATTCATGTTGTTGCGAAATGAGAACGTGATTAATTTTACCGCGAAGTCTATCGCATAGAGACTCTGCTACATATCACCTGTCAAATCATTTCCGAATCAAAACACCCTCGCTTTTGTTTTCCAAGATTTGTCTCAATTTGGCCTGCTCCAGAGGTAGTCGACGGCATCTTTGAAGTTTGTCCGTCCGCGACCAAATTTTGTCCTTTGGGGAACAAACCGGTCGCACTTGGTTTTTCATTGTGATGACGGATTTTTGTCATAAGTAAACAGTTTTGTCCTCTAGTGCGACTTGGCCCTAATGTCCCTTTTTGCTTTTTTTGTAATCCGGCAAATTGTCCGAATGCACACTCACCACCCAGTGCGTGTGTTTATTTGCCGGCAGTAAGAGGCGGGAACTGTCACACCGGTCATCGTAACCGTCGCCGGTTAAAAAAGGCAAATCTGTATGAAACTTAGAATTGTTTTTTCTAAAAATAGCTAGCTCCTTTGGACCGAGTTCAATCTGCCCAAGCCTCTAATCACTTGCATTCCTCGATTCTGGCTTTCATTGACATTAAACTTTCGTTTAAACGCCTACTTTATTTACTTTTGACGGGAAGCTGTTTTCTAATATTTCGGTTGCACTCAGTTTGAACCCGCTTAACCAACAGCATCACTGGAGACGATCGTTTATTCTGAGAGACTGTAGTATTAGCAGTACATAACGAAAGATCTGACGATATAAAATTTTCATACTTTTCGTAATGACCAGCTGCTAGCATTAAAGATCTGCTAAGATTATGGCTAACTACTAAGGCCAACATTTTCCTGCGGGTTTGCTTCTAAACTCCCTTAGTCGCTTTGTGGTCGCTAGCTGAAACTACTTTTCTAGGCCTGCGCCTTTTTTCTAAAAAATACGCACCCTTGCCGCTGATAGGCAACTCACCTTAGTTGACAAAAATTTGGGCTTTTCTTTGGTTCACGGCCGTCTTTTCACTTAATTCAGTTTCCCTTAAGCTGCCGGCGCACCAGTGCAACCTCACCGGCTGATTAATGACAAACTTCTCTACCGTCAATGCAGTGTGTAACTTGCGATATTTCACTCTAAGTATATCTTTTCAAGTTACAGTGCTACCATCAAAGGGAACGAAAACACCGCACACCGACCTGAGAACTTATCTTATCAACACCAAGTTTTAGTTGTCATCCAAATGCGAGAGGCGTTGAATAGCAAACGTTTGTTTAAGGCCTGTCAATTAAAAAAATTGCCGACAGGTGTCAGTTTAAAATAAAAGTGAGTCTTATCTTTTTTAATATTCTGTTCTTTCTATGATGGCTACTAGTTAATAAGCCATGTTCTTGCATTGTCTCGGAGAAAACCGTCAACGCTGAAAGCACCTGTAATTATATTTTACTGCTGAAGAAAACCTGCAATCTGTCCAAACTCCGAAAATGAAGACATTCGAAACAAATTCAGTACAAATTAACTTTATGCATCGAAGTAAACTGAGAAACAAGAAAAAAACATCTGTAGCTATTTGAATAAGAAAAAGGTATAACAGTCCAACATCTTTTTTATAAAACAGGGCAATACGTACACTGCACAAAAAAAAAATTATCTAACATTCGTGAGTCCTAAAAGTTCAACCAAGACACACATATATAATGGAGGTTCTGGGACAACAGTTATTTTTTAGAATCTCGGCTCTGAGAGTGATGAAAATAAAATTTTAATTTCACTACTCTGAGAGCCGAGATTCGAGAAAATTACGAGTGCTCCAGAACCCACCGTTATATATGCGTGTGGGCTTAGAATTTCGGCTCAGAAGCAAGGTTCGCAGCATGAGCGTGGATATGTAAATTCGAGGTTGTTTAGCCAAGCTGTCATATCCGTGACTGCGCGCAGTAAGATGTTTTTAACCCCACTTCAGTGACGTCAATGAGGGAAATCCCCCTCTCTTTCCTGCAGCCGTGACTTTTGATCAGCTGTCTCGTTTTTCGCTTCAGAAAACATCTTTTGTTTCTACCGCGTTGCGGGCCCGATTTTTCCTCGAAAAAAGACGAAAAGTGCTATTTTGTTGACCAGACTAAGAAGAAACTGTGTATTCTAACGAACTGTGGGGAAAAAAGAAAAATCCAGCTGCAAAATTCCTTTTCGATCCTAAATTCCAAATCGCGCTGAAAAAAACCCGAGGCCGTTTTTGTCTAGAAAAGGAATTTCAACTCTAGAAAAAGAACTTCGAGCACGTAAGAATGGGAATAGCTCGGGTGTTCTGGGACATTTTGTGAGAGCTTTAATTTTGCAAAATAAAGCTTAAAAGAGTGATTCATTTTTTGTGACAGCAAGTGCAAATTCGAGTTTGGTTAGCCGAGCATGTAGCACGTACCGCCACGAGGTTCCATCACATGTAAATAGGATGTTGTTTGCTACAAAGAACGACGCAATTAGCATTTTCAAAAGTTTTATTTAAAACAGTCAAACGATACAAAAGAATCAACGAAGTGACTGGTAAAAGATATTATTGTTCTCACCATCGGTTCAGTCTTCCACAGCTGCTTCTAGGTGCTGTATATCGATGCCAACAAGCTGTATTTCAGCCTCTTTTGTTTCCAGCGGCCTGGCTAACTCACGGAGTCTTCGGCGAATGTTATTTCCTTGCCAAAGCAATTTAGACTTGACAGAGTATTTTAGTGAATGGTTTGAACCCAGGAGTGTAGTTCTGAAAAGAACTATTGTTGGTGACTGACGTTTCGACAACCTGAGCGGAAGTCATCTTCAGAGTCAAGTGAATAGTGTTTGTCAGTCGATGATGTTATAAGTCTGGTCCGTTGAACGTGATTGGTCAGTATTGCCATGATTGTATTGGCTGAAAGACTCGTGTAAAGTTTGTCATCAGTCATTGGTGGGTTTCGATCCGTCTATTGTTAGTCAAATAGGTCGGTTTTTGGTCCATGTATTGTTAAGTCGGTCTGTTAGAAGTCCGTTTGTCGGTTTCCTTTCCGTCATGGATAAGTCGTTTGTAAGGCATTCATGTCCATTACACCCAACTAGAGTCGATTCGTCTGAGGCACTTGACGATTCGACTCGATTCGCACGGAGTCGATCCGCATCACCGGAAGTCAAGACCCGTGAAATAATGATACATAAACGTTTCTCGTTCTTAAAACGTGACTACAAACTTGAGTCGATTCGTGTGAGGTACTTAACGATTCGACTCGATTCGAACGGAGTCGATCAACCTCGTTTCCAGGGTCTCTCATCTTACCGCCCTCTTCGCTCGCTCCGGGGGGGCGGTAAGATGAGAGACCCTAGGAACGAGGTTGGGAGTCGATCCGCACCACCGGAAGTCGATACCCGTGAAATAATGATAAATGAACGTTTGTCGTTCTAAAAACGTGGCGACAAACTTCGGTCGATTCGGTGAGGCACTTAACGAAGCGACTCGATTGGTCTGGAATGTTTCCTGCAAAGTGGAATCGTTTCCCTCGAAGTCTACTCGCAGTAGGCAGTAACTGGGGTGTGAATTTTTTGACGATTCGAGTCGATTCGCCCAATTCGTCGCGAATCGCCTTTTGCAAAGTCGAATCGTCTCACCGGAAATCGACTTGCGGTAGGCAATAACAGGGGGTGTGAAATTGTTGCGATTCGAGTCGATTCGGCGTTGCAAAGTCGAATCGTCTCACCGGAAGTCGACTCGCGCTAGGCAATAACTGGGAGTGTGAAATTGTTGTGATTCGAGTCAATTCGCACGATTCGTCGCGAATCGGCCTTGCAAAGTCGAATCGTTTCACCGGAAGTCGACTCACGGAAGGTATAATAGGGTTGAGGACCTGTCATTAGGTTAAAAATACTGGCATTTCAATAAAGTTAATTCACGCATTCATCCATTCATCCATCCAGCCATCCACACGATTCGCCCGTGGCCAACGGTTTGTTTAAAGGCCGAATACTTTGACCACACGCTCTCTTTGGTCACAGGATTCTCCTTGAAGGCGCACGTTAATTTCACGTTGTTCGCGTATACAGAAATTACCTAAGTACCTAATGTTAATCCAGTGATATTGAAATGTTATTCTTCAATTCGATGTGTGCTTTCTTCACTAGAAAAGCTTTGGCTTTGTTCCCCAGCAACGATTGGTAACAGAGCCCAAGCTTTTTTATAACTGGATCGATTGGTTAATTTATTATTAATTTACAATCCTTTCTGATAACCTGTTTCTTATTTCTACATTATAGTTAAAGCTCGTAATATATGTTTACAAAAAGACGGCCGTTATGGCGTTTTCCGCGGAATATTGACGCTGGTTTGTGCACTTTACTAGAACACTGTCCGGATTATCAAACTACGGTGGCCCGTAAGGGCCATCTGGATTTGAGTATCTTTTTTTCTAACCAAAATATTACTGTCGATTTCGTTTGGGTCTCAGTAACACGAGATCTCGACTAAGTAACGCGAGATCTCGACTTGTAATACGAGATCTCGACTTACAACACGAGATTTCGACTTAGAAACGCGAGATCTCGACTTATAACACGAGACCTCGACTTGCAACACGAGATCTCGACTTAGAAACGGGAGATCTCGACTTATAACACGAGACCTCGACTTACAACACGAGATCTCGACTTAGAAACGGGAGATCTCGACTTATAACACGAGACCTCGACTTACAACACGAGATCTCGACTTAGAAACGCGAGATCTCGACTTATAACACGAGACCTCGACTTACAACACGAGATCTCGACTTAGAAACGGGAGATCTCGACTTATAACACGAGATCTCGACTTAGTAACGCGAGATCTCGACTTACAACACGAGATCTCGACTTAGCAACGCGAGATCTCGACTTATAACGCGAGATCTCGACTTAGTAACGCGAGATCTCGACTTATAATGTGAGATCTCGTGTTAATAACGCCAGATCTTGACTTAAAATGTGAGATCTCGTGTTAATAACGCGAGATCTCGACTTATAATGCGTGATCTCGACTTAGTAACACGAGATCTCGAATTATAACACGTGAACATGAGAACTCGGCAAATCATATATTGTATAACTCGTTAGCACATGGCCAACGTTAACGGTTTACACGTATGATGCAGACGTTTACTCCTTTACCTGGATCTGTTAGCAACGTTTGTGGCTGCAATTTTAAAGATCGCAAGCTAGCCGCCTTTGTACTTTCTTTGGTGTTGCTAAGAATCATCTTTAATTCCAAGACAGACACCTACGATGCTCTTCCAAGTCGTGCAAAGCTACCCTCCCTTCACAATAGACGTCTTCAGGATATCGCGATCCTAATCAAAGTGAAAAACGGCCTTGTACCTGACTACATAATGGAACTTTTTAGAAATTCGAACAAGGGCTATTCTCTTAGAAATGCTGACTTCGATCTGTCTCGTTTCTCTTCAGTTCATTATGGAAAAAACTCCATTAGATATCTTGGTCCTTACCTTTGGTCAAAACTGAGCGCAATTAACAAAAATAGACTGACCATCGGTAACTTTAGAAAGAATATTAGAAACAAAGACCTCAGTGCTCTAATCGAGGATGCGTGTTCAAACTGCCTTATATGCACTTCTTAATTCTTGAACTACTCACTTAAATATCAATTTTTATTTCTCTCTTGTATTATATTGTATTTGTAATTTTAGAAACAGTTTTTATATTATAATTATTTATTCTTACTTATTCCTAGTGTACCCAATTAATTTTAATTCGTATTCTTAACAGTACATTTTAAATCTGAATACATTGTAACGTAGTAGTGTCCCCAGTTAGCTTCTGTAAGCTAAATACCTACCCGGACACTTAAATAAAGTTATTATTATTATTATAATTATTATTATTATTATTATTATTATTATTATTATTATTATTATTATTTTGTTCCACTTTTGAAGCTGTTAATGCGGTATTGCCATCTTATCTTTCCGCTCTTGGAGTGGCTTACCATGGGAGAGACTCGTTAGTACAACAGTATTTTGATCTTGGTTTGAACTATGTTGAAATTATATCCTTTTTAGTGTTAGTTCATGGTACAAGTTTAAGTCTCAGGCAATTAAAGAGAATTTTTCGAAGGAAAGGCGTCACGATTCGATCGAATCGAGTCGAATCGACAACATTTTCAACCCACCCTC